>NW_010289068.1:9209-13238 GCF_000700745.2 Antrostomus carolinensis | reverse complement strand
CTGCACCCCATGGAAAGGATCCATGCTAAAGTAGTTTGTGAAGAACTATTCATGGGAAAGACTCATGAAAGACTCAAGAGTGTGAGGAGTCGTCCCCCTGAGGAGGAGGGAGCAGCAGAAAAAATGTGTAATGAACTGGCTGCAACCCCAATTCCTCGTCCCTCTGCACCACTGGTGGGGAGGAGGTGGAAATCAGGAGAGAAGTTAAGCCCAGGAAGAAGGGAGGGATGGGGGAAGGAGTTGTCCAGATATATGTACTAAGATTTATAAATATATATATCTCCCTGGCTGACATAATTAAGACAGAAACACTCCAAGTGTAAATGCAGATATATCAAGAAAGTAATGATTTTTTGGTGCAGATTGTGCAATTTTGGAGGAAATAAGGATGCACAGGAAGTCTTTCTTATGGCACCTGGAGCATCCCCTTGAGGGTTTCTGTGACATAACTTTGACCAAATAGTTACAGAAGTTCTTCTCATGTAAACAACTCTGAAGCAAACTATATAATTTACTTCTGAGCATGGTCACAGAATCTCTGTTCTCATCCAAAGAAAAAAAACCCAAAACATACCAAATATACACCAAAATCTTAAAAAAGATACTTGTTACCAATCCATGAACATGGATGTGTTATTAATATTACTGTCAAACAGAAACCACAACAAATTAAAATATTTCCATAAGCAGTATAAACAAGAGAAAAGGATGAAAATAATCACAGAAAATACAGCCTAACAAGAAAAATCTGACATAGCTGACAAGCAAACAAAATTAAACATATTTCTATCTCCAGAAAGAATGCTCAAGGGTAGATGACAACAGCAACAAAGTAACCTTCTCCAGCTTCTCTTGAGGGATGCATTTTCTCATATCCATTTTCCTTTGGATAACAAGATATATAGTCTTAGACTACACTTTTGGAAGTGTGAATGTGGAGTACGTTATGTTTAAAAATCTTGTTTATGAGCAAAAGTGAAACACCCTTATATGCAAACCAAAATTTTATTGTTATTAAAATAAAAATCTTTACAGTCTAATCCAAAAATCATTAATAATAGACATCAAATTATTACAGGAAGAGAAAAAAATATGTGTATGTAGAAAAAAGTTTCAGTAATAATGTAGTAGTTGAAATTATTACACATGCACTTCTTTTCTACCCCTTTTGCTCTTATGCTTCTTCTGTTCCTCTAAGTCCTGAGGTTGATGGCTTAATTCTAGTGCTATGATGATTAGTCAACACTTAAAGACTTTTGCTGGGAGAATTATGAAGTTCATGTTGATGGCTTCTTCTTCTTCTTCATGCTAGAGCCCACCTAGGGTCATTTTTATGTTTGAAAACATGCTTTCATACCTTTTCTCTTTTCATATTGCTCTGTGACTCCACTTTATATCTGAATTTACTGTACATGATTACTTTCACAATTTGAAGAAAGTATTTCTTTGTTCTCTGTTGCCTCTAAAAGCAGATCTGCATTTCTTTAACCTACCATGCGTGAGTTGTTTATGGCCCTGGCATTTCCAGTGCCAGGTCTGTTCCCTATCCCTTATCATCCCAGGGCTGCACTCCTGCATGATGCATCCTGCACCTCCACTTCTTAAGACCTGTGCTATCATACTGGGTCTGTATTTTTCTGCATTCTGTCATTGTACTAGAGTTCTAAAACCATGATTGTGCCGTACAAAGATAACCAAAAGTTTTTTTTTTTTAAATGCATTATAGACATCTGCTCAATTAGAAAAACTGTTCCTGCAGCTAAACCAAGTAAAATAAAGCTGCAGGCAGGTCAAGAAATTTCAGACAGAGCAAGCTTTAGCAGCCTCTATCTTGAGGTCTTGGAAATTCAGTCGAAAGCTAATGACATGCTACTAGCAATGGCAAGACTGTATTACCGGGCTACTCAGCTATAAGTATTAGTTTGTGTGCTCAGGAAAGAGAAGGGCAAACCAAAAATAAAGCGAAGTACATTTGAAACACTGAACACTTTTTGTGAAGCAAAGAGGAATCTATACATGCCTGTATGACACTGCAAATATTTAATAAAGAAATAAAAATATAAAAATATCACAATTATCTTTACAAATACATTACCCAAAATTAGAGGTCTGCACTCAGCAGAATGTTAATTTACATGAGAATGTTTAGCATGGACTGAATAGGAAGACAGGACTTTTAGTGATTATTAAACATAAATTACGCAAGGGTGATATGTGCTAATTGGGCAATTATGAAGACATGATGTATCTGGGAAATATAATTTATCATGCAATTTACATTTTCTACAATGGAGTCATGTTTTTTTGTAGCTCTGTCATTAACACAACAGATAAAATTTATTTTTCTGGTCCCATAAGGAACTAAGTGGCCAGAAAACTGTAATCCTAACAGATTACATGTTTCTAAAAATTTAACAGAAAAATACTTGAAAACCTCCTCTGCTTACACAGGCAACTGTCCCTCAAATTTTCTATGCCTCTCTGATTTTCCTTTCACAAAATAATTCCTAAATCAAACACTCAAAACATGACTTGGAAAATCATACAAAATAAATAAAGAGGCAATGGCATATGTAGCATTTCTATGCACTTTCTTTGTAAGATAATTAAATGTACCACAGTTCATCTATGCCTATCAGATTGGTGATTTACATATGCATTATTTAGTTGAATTTGTTCTGAGCTTGTACTGAAAATGCTATTCTGTTATTTGTTGCTGAACACAAAATGCATGAAGCAATGGCAGCAAAACAACCCCTTATTATTTTACGAGTTTGTAATATATTAATATATCTCTCAACTTCAATATTCAAAACTACGTCAGGAAATACATTTTAATATATATATCTTAATTCACTAGTCCTGTTTATATTATTAAATATTATTACGTTTTTCATTTATATCTATCTCAAGCAATTCCCGACTTTTATGAAACAAGATAAATAAATCCTCCATTAAAAAAAAAATAATAAAATCACATTTTTTACATAAAATTTCACCATTCAGCACACACACAGATCTGGTACAGAGTTTGCTTTGTCTATAAGTTGAACTGCCTTGATGGTTATTTATGAAAAAAGATATTAGGATTGAGGAGGAGATACTCAGATCTCTGGTAGCTGAGGGTTTTTGTAGACGGTTTCTCTTTTAAAAAAATGGCAACAAGAGCCTGAAAAATAGATGATTTGAAAGAAAGATCAGGCTCATTATATTGAAGGTTAGTGTAGCTGCCTTTTGCTCTCCCCATATAAGTGGTTCTCATTCTGACTCCATTCCTTGCTTTACCAACACTAAGATATGAATTAGTCAGGGGACTTCATAAAAGGCTGCTCATGCCCAGAGCTGCCGATCTTCACTTTCTACAGTTCAGCGGCTATTTAATTTTAATTGCTCCCCAAGCTTAGGCCAATTCTGGATGGCAAAAGCAGGGCAAGAATCATTCACTGCTCCTTTGAAGTTTGAAAAGCCTGTATTCAGATTGCCTCAGGCTCTCATTCTTACATTTATGTGAAAATGTAAGCTGCTGAACACTTCTGTTGAACATCTATAACACTAACTTAACAGGAAATATCTTGTAAAGTGCAGCTTGATTTTTTTTCCTGTGGATTTAATGCTAAGGATCTTAATCTTAATAAAAATAATTGAAAAATGTAATAAAAATTTTGGAAAATCCATGGTAATGAGTTTGGATAGGTGTATATTTCAGATCATATTGCACAATCCCTTCATTAAACATTTTTTGGAAGGATTATTACATCTCTGTATAGCCCCAAGTGCATACCACAAGTAAATTACAACTTTCTAAGTATGCAAAAGTTTCTCACAAAGAAAAAGCAATAAATGATGCCCTGTTAATGGTTTTGCAAAAAGATGGAAGAAATAATTTTTAACCTGTCCCTTCACCCCTCTTTCTTTCCTTGCCAATAGCAAAATTCAGGCTTCATGAAGGAAATCACTTCAAGCTCTCAGAAAATTGAAAGAGTGAATCACTACAGGAGATAAGCTGAAGCTGATGGTGGTTCAGAGAAT
>NW_010289068.1:4023-9168 GCF_000700745.2 Antrostomus carolinensis | reverse complement strand
GAAAAGAAGTATGCAGCTATACCAAAATATATGTTGAAAGAAGAAAAGGATATATAAAAATATATTTTTCTGTATGCATTGGCACTAAATTAAAAGTGGAAGAGGTAGTAAAGCTAGAGGTGTGACAATACTAAGCTAAGCCTTCAGTGAAATTAATATAATTATGAAATATACGTGTTTTTTTCCACACAATTGGATGGTAGCTGTGCTGAGCTGACCAGACAAAAATAAAGAAAAAAGAAAAGGAAGGGGAGCAGAACAGAAGATTATTTGTAAACATTTGTGTGCCTTAAATATTGGACCTATATTTACCAAAGCTATTGCAGAAGCTTAAAAAAAAAAAAAACCCACAAAATACAAGCACTAGTTTCCAAGAAACGATATTCTAGTCCAACATGTTTATGTTCTTTCTAATTCCACATTTCTACAAAAAAAAAAAAAAGCCTTTCACAAACTTTCTGTTCAGGTTTTCCCCTCATATTGTGACTGAGAGTTACTCATCTGCTGCTTTGAAGTTTGTCTCTCTGCTTGTTTTGCCAGTATGACAGTCTTCAAAAGAGGCCTTTTAAAATTATAGCTATAGCTGCAAATTATTCTTTAACATTAGCTAAATATAAGGAAATAGAGCAACTGCTATGTCTTACCCTGGGTTTCCTTTGCTTATTCCTGAAAAACATAATTCCTCAGAAAATCACCAAAATAAAAGTGTCAGACAGGTTAGCAGCTTTCAAGAACTGTATAGAAAAATTTTCTATTAAATAATCTGTTTGATTATACTATCACCTTTAGCATTATTAGTGTCTTAAAATTTTAATAGCAACAACAAATGATACTGTTTTTTGAAATACCTTCATTTCTCTATTAAGTTATATATGTTCTACTACATACAAGCTCAAAAACTGAACCTTTTGCTGATTTTGAGCCAGTTTTTATTATATATTGTTTATTTAAAAAATATTTTTTTTTATTCAAAAAACTTCAATATTGTCTAACTTGAAAATTTAGTAGCATTGCAAAAGTACTCTGAGTTTTGTAAGAGTTAAAATGTAATGAATTTTTTCTACTTTATATATAGCATGTCCCAGAAGTTAGCTGGTACCCTCCTTTTCCTGTAGAAAAGGAGGCTGAGGGGAGATCTTATCACTCGCTACAACTACCTGAAAAAGGGTGCAGAGAGGTGGGTGTTGGTCTCTTCTCCCAAATAACAAGCAATAGAAAAAGAGAAAATGGCCTAAAGTTGCTCCAGGGGAGATTTAGATTGGATATGAGGAAAAACTTTTTCACTGAAAGGGTAGTCAAGCATTGGAACAGGCAGTTAATGACAGAACAAGGGGAAATGGGTTTAAACTGGAAGAGGGTAGGTTTAGATTAGACATTAGGAAAAAATTATTTACTGTGAGGGCGGTCAGACACTGGAACAGGTTGCCCAAGGAAGTTGTGGATGCCCCCTCCCTGGAAGTGTTTAAGGCCAGGCTGGATGAGGCTTTGAGCAACCTGGTCTAGTGGAAGAAGGTGTCCCTGCTGATGGCAGCAGCGTTGGAACCAGATGATCTTTAAGGTCCCTTCCAATCCAAACCATTCTATGATTCTATGATTCTATGTCTTAGAGATGGAATTGGCAATGTTAGGTTTATGGTTGGACTCAATGATCTTAAAGGTCTTTTCCAACAACTATGATTCTGTGATTCTTTTGCTAAGAGCTACCTGGTATATGAAGTGCCCATTCTATAGAAGTAGTTATCTATTTCCGATTCAGTTAGGCAGACAGTCACCAAACTCATAAAATAATCCTAAATTTTGCAATAAAATTCAAATTTATATTAAGTAATGTGAAACTCAGATTTCAAGTATTTCTAAGCTAAATGAGTTTATATTCAAAGTTATGATTCAGTTATTGGATTTTGGAGTGTGTGCAGGCTCAAGAAATAAGCCTCAAAATATAACACATTCTAAAAAAAAAAAAAAAAATTCAAGAAAAATCTTGCACATGATTATCTGAGAGATATTTGCATATCAAATTTTTAGAAGTCATGTAAATAAGTCAACTAATGTAAAAACAATAATTACATAGTGATTTTTTGGGGGGAGTGTTTTGGTTTTGGGATTCTTTGGGGTTTTTTTCCCATTTAAATAGTAAGTTACTTACTACATATTTGGTTCTCACTTGTTTCAGAACTATTTCCAAGCTTTAGGATATGCTAAAGTGTTTCTCCAGGTTTATGCTTGTGCTACTAAAGAAACTTTTGAAGTTTATTATTGTTTCAGTAGGAGTAAAATCATGTCTGCACTTTCATAAGAAAAAAGTAGTCAGTAGTTAGAATACAGTATTTAGAATTATGAGAGTTGTGGAGATCTGTTAGTAGGTGACTTTGCAGTGATGTATTTTTTATTTCCTTCGTGAATTTTTTCCTCTGACTTTATTTGGGACGTTTCAGACTATGCGGGGAAAAAAGGAGAGTTTGTTTTCCTTTTCTCCTTCCTCTCTTTTTATATATATATATATATATAAAAAGACAACTTGTGAATGTATTATATTATGCTATGTCTTTAATTGTTTGCCACCTGCTGGGGCTTCAGTTCAAATTATGCATAGTCTTGGTCATTAGTCCATGCAGTTATTTCACGCATGAGAATTATCATTTTTAATTTGGCAGAAGTGAACTAGTACCCCAGCATGTGTCCATAACATCCACCTCAAAAGAGCAGTAAAACGAGTCAACTAAGTTGATTAAGACAATAAAGCTATCAGGATAGCCTTGGGGCTAACAAAAATGCTTACTCAATCCTATTTAGTGTTTATAATTGTTGGCAGTTTTTTCCATTTTTTTCTAATGTTGCTAATGTCGACTACTAATTCAAGTAGTAAATTAAAATGTCCATAAAGTGGTAATGTATCCTATAAATTTAAGAAATCACTCGTTAGAATTCTAATTATGGATATATTTCAGTGTAGCATGTAACATCCTGAACTGCACTTATTTAGGTAAAGTCATCATTTTATCTTTGTAGAAAGCCTTCCCAAGTCTTCCAGGAATGAAAGTCTAATTAAAGTTACTCACAAAATACAAACAACTTTGTAACAGACACTTCATTTTCCACTGCTAGCTTCCACGGAATAGTAAAACCTAGAAATATTCTCTTTAAAGTATAACATAATGGCTCACTGGAAATTGACGGAATTTTGCACAGTTTGTAACCATGTGGCAGTGAAATGGAGACTTAAAGGACTGAAATTTCTTATGTAAGTGCTGAGATCTTATTATTTTCCACTTTAACTACTGTGGACTATGTTATAGATCTAGTAGGTTTTTGTCACTAATCCATAGTTTTTTGTGTATATAATAAAGAAAGTCTGAAAGTAATTTAAAGTAATTTGACAGACCTTTATGTACTGGTAAGGATCACAAATACTAAGTCTTCCTCTGAAAGGTATTTTTCAAATACACTCTCAAGAAGGTTCAGTAGAAGAAATTCTAAAACTCAAATAGGCAAATATGCAAACAGTTACTTTTCAAAAATAAAATATTTTTTCCCTAACATTGAACTCTACTGTGTTTCAAAGTGTACAGATTTTTTTTTCTTACTGTCAGTGGAGATGAAGAACAAATAATGACAATTCTGTTTATAAAGACATGACCTATTTGTCAGTTTAAATTAATTCTTTCCTTCAATGGTCATTTTTTCTGACCCCTCACTGAGCCTTTCTTCTGTTTCTCTATGTATCTTTTCTAGTCAGATACCAAAAGCAGGACACAGTACTCACTGAGGCCTTACAAATACAATTACTGAATAATCCTTATACAGAACTTCTGTATAAGAACACGAGACTCTAGTTTTTACTTCAATGGCATTATACTCAGCTGGTGGGGTGGGCTGACCTTGGCTGGCTGCCAGGTGCTCACTAAGCAACTCTGTCACTCCTCCTCCATCAACAGAACAGTGGGAGAAAATACGATGAAAACTTCATGGGTAGAGATAAAGACAGAGATATCACTCATCAATTACCATCATGGGCTAAACAGACTCGACTTAGTGAAATTAATTTAATTTATTGCCAATTAAACAAAGCAGGATAATGAGAAATAATATTTTACCCCACTGAGTGCTGTGTGGTATTCCCAGCTGACATCTGGCAGGTTGAAGTCCCCCATAAGGACTAGGACAGATGACTTAGGAGCATCCTTTAGTTCCTTAAAGAACAGCTCATCAATATCAACATGCTGGCTGGGTGGTCTATAGCAGACTCTCATGATGACATCCATTTATTTGTCTGTCCCTTAATCCTTACCCAGAGGCTCTCAAGTGTGCCATTGTCAACTGCAAGCTCCATGCACTCTAATCCCTCTGCTACATGCAATGTCACTCCCCCACCTTGTCCCCCCTGCCTGTCCCTCCTGAAGAGCCTGTATCCATCCATCATGGCACACCATTCACAGGACCACCAGGTTTCAGTTATGCCAGTGATGTCATGTCTCTGGGACTGGGATAGGGCTTCTAGCTCCTCTTGTTTGTTTCTCATGCTGCATGCATTTGTGTAGAAGCACTTCAGGTGTGGTTCATGCTAACAGCAAAAGGCAGACCAGGAATAACATTGGTCCACTAATTGATAAGCGTGGTCACCTCACAAACAGGCATGCAGACAAAGCAGAGGCATTCAATGCTTTCTTAGCCTCAGTCTTTCTTAGCCTTAGCCTCAGAACACCAAGGATGAGCTCAGGTACCCACAGAGCTCTGGGCTGGTGAACCATGACTGTGAGAATGATAAACTCCCTACCAGCCCCGAACTAGTGCAGGATTTGCTGCTCCAGCTGGATCCTTGTAAGTCAATGGGACCTGACGGGATCCATCCAAGAGTTCTTAAAGAGCTGGCAGATGTCATAGTGAAATCTCTCTCAATGATCTTTCAATGCTCTTGGGAATCCGGAGAAGTCTCAGTTGACTGGAAGCTGGCAAATGTTGTCCCAGTCTTCAAGAAGGGCAACAGGGAAGACCCTGGTAACTGCAGGCCTGTAAGTCTCACTTCTGTGTCTGGCAAAATTATAGAGAAGATTATTCTGGGAGTTATCAAAAAACACCTTGTGATCGTTTGGGTGGATTCACCCTTTTGGCTTGTACCTTGCAGCCAAACACAGCCTGCTCTCTCAC
>NW_010289068.1:0-3835 GCF_000700745.2 Antrostomus carolinensis | reverse complement strand
AGCAGAGACAGTCCTGAAACCGAAACCCCAGAAGAGCGAGCCTGAGTGATCCCCAAGAGAATACCCTCAATTTCAGGTCAGCCCTGGTTAATATACTAAACATGATGTGATATGATATGGAATATTTCATTGGCTCATCCAAATGCCAGTTTTGGGTTTTGCTATTCACTACACTTCTCCTTCCCAGTCCTAATGCAGCTGTGAACCAGCCAAACACGATGGTCTTGAGCTCCAGCAGTAACTAACAACATTAGTACTTTTGTCAATGTTGTTCTCATAACAAGTCTTACACTGAAACCAAAACACAGCTATTCTAACTATTAAAAAGAAAATTAACTCTATCCTAGTAAAACCAGGACACATCTGGAAGGCAACGCAGCCATTGGTTCCAGTCAGCATGGGTTCATGAGAGGGAGGTCCTGCTTGACAAACCTTATTTCTTTCTATGATAAGGTTGACCAAGGGAAGCCAGTCAGTCTAATTTTCTTAGACTTCAATAAAGCCTTCAATACCATTTCTCACAGTATCCTCCTGGACAAAATGTCCAGCATACAGATGAATAAACACATAATGCAATGGGTGAGCAACTGGCTGATTGGTCGGGCTCAAAGAGTTATTGTAAATGGTGTTACATCAGGCTGGTGACCCGTGACTCATGGGGTCCTGCAGGGATCCATCCTAGGGCCAGTGCTCTTTAATGTCTTCATTAATGACTTGGATACAGGACTTGAAGGACTGCTAACAAAGTTTGCTGATGACACCAAATTGGGAGGAACTGTGGACACTCCATCCAGATAATTTATAAAAACTTTAAAGAGCATTAGCCCTAAAATTGAGCCCTGGGGAACCCCACTAGTGACTGGCCACTACCATGATGTAACCACATTTACTGTAACTCTTTGAGCCCAACTCTTCAGTCAATTTTTCACCCATCGTATTATGGATTTGTCCACTTCTATGCTAGACATTTTTCCCAAGATACTGTGAGAGACAGTATCATAAATTTGCTATCAAAAGCCCCCACATCTACTGGCTCACCTTAGTCAACTAGATAGGTGACATAAAAGGAAATTAGGTTAGTTAAACAGGACTTTCCCCTTGTGAACTCATGTTGGTTATGAACAATGAATGCATTGTCTCTCAAGTGTTTCTGAATAACTCCAGAATAACTTTCTCCATAATTTTGCCAGGCACTGACGTGAGACTGACAGGCCGCAATTACCAAGGTCTTCCTTCTTATCCTTCTTGAAAATCTGGAGAACATTTTCCAGGTTTCAGTTGATTGAGAGCTCTTCAGACTCCCGAGACCCTTGAAAAATAATGGAAAGAGGTCCTGCAGTAACATCAGCCACCTATTTCAGTACCCTGGGATGAATCCCATTGAGCCCCACAGATTTATGTTCATCCAGCTCGAGTAGCAAGTCTTGAAAATGTTCAGAGTCAGCTGGGAGTTTATTATTCCCATAGTCATAGTCTTCCAGCACAGGGCTCTGGGGGTCCCAGGGTCCATCATCAGTGTTAAAGACAGAGGAGAAGAAGGTATTAAATGTCTCTGCTTTGTCTACATCCATATTTACAAGGGGATCAACCACAAGTAATGGACTAATATTATCTCTGATCTTCTTTTTGCTGTTAAGATATTTTAATTTTTGTTGTTGTTGTTGTTGTTGTCCTTCACAGCACTGACCAGCTTGAACTCTGATTGAGCTTTGGCCACACAGATTTTCTCCCCAGAGTGGACAACAGCATATCAGTAGTCCTTCCATGTCACCTATCCTTGCTTTCAATGTCCATAAACTTTTCTTTTCCGCCTAAGTTCTAGGAGATCACTGTTCATCAAGCTGGCCTTCTGCACTGCTTGCTTGACTTCTGACATTTTGGAATTGCCTGCTCTTGTGCTCTTAAGAGAGATCTTAAAAAGTGACCTTTTAGAGATGGTTTGGACAGGAAGGCATAGTTAAAGGCCCAAACTGAACATATACAGTAACTGAAAGTATAATCAAACCAGCACTTCGCTTTGTAGTAATGGGCATAACCTGGGGATTGCCTGAATGCTTCTCTTTTGAAGTCATGCAATCTAACAAAATAGTCAGTGTCACAAGATCCCAGAAGACCTTCTGGATGAGGTGAATTTGCAGCTTTTGCTGCTTAAGAGTGCTCTTCTGTCTAGTGCTGGTTATCCAGTCCACAGATCCTTTCTATTTCAGACCTCAAAGTGGCCTCTGAATTTTGTCTATTGACCATGTTGTTCTTCAAATAACTTGGATCACTGAGGTAGATATGTCTAGATTACTCCAGTATCCTACTTTTAGGGAACACCAGGAAAGGATATCCTGATTTTAGTGAGTGACCTTAAAATCACTGTTAGTTCTTGCCAAGTACTGGTAAAAGTAAAATTCTTTTAACAAAATTCTGAGTGAACTAAACAGTTCCAAGGGCATATAAAGGCATATAAAAACATATAAGAGTACATAGAAATGATACCAATGATGTACATAGCTACCTAGCACTTAATTATTTGCAAAGGTTTCTCTGCTAAACTGTCAGACATTTTACAACTGCCAGTCTAAATATGCAACCCATGCAATCTTCAGGTTGCTTTCTCAGAATAGGAATTAACATTGTAAATCCACACTCAGTTCACACATAGTTCTTTGGAAACTATTCATCTGCAAAACTATCCATAGCTTTTAACTCCATCAGGAAAAGCCCTAGTCTCCCTTTCATTAGACTGCACAATACTCCCTCCAAGTTTAAAATTTTGACAAAGTTCTTTGAATGTAAAAAATTAAAATCTTTTAGTTCATAATTGAACGGAATACCAATATTAAAATACATTATTGTTATACATGTGGTTTAGGAAAAACCAGTAAGGGAAAAAAGGAGAGACATATCAAAGACAGTGTATTACACTGTGACCCATAGTATAATAAGAAGATTGTAGATGAATCAAGTAAAAAGGAGACAAGAACAAAAATACCACCATCAAGATCAAATCATAAGGTTAATGCTAAAGGGAGATTTAAATACTGAAATATTTATTTGCAAAAAAAATACAGCGAGTCAAAAACATAGACTAAAATTGAATGCCATATGATACCGAAAACCAAGAAGTTTAATTTCTGAAGCTGGAAAATTGAAGTAAGGAGTTGTTTTAAAATTGAAATAAGGAGTTGTTTTAAAACATGACAAATAAGCAACTAAATAAAAAGCTAACAAGCAGGATGCTTGTAGGCCAAAAGCTAATGGAGGTCTACACTTGTTATTGTAAGATAAGGGCCTGCTGACTGCAAAAGAAACAAAATATAGCATTCAGAATACTTAGATTGAACTGCATACCTAGTGTCTCCTATTGATTAAAGCTGATTCGGGTTACAGATAAAATAACTAGGCAATAAAAAATTCAACTACAGATGCATTATAATTAGTATAAAAGGATATTGTGCATAGGAAACCAGTTAAAATAATGTAAAGGGAAAAGGTCACCAGAATTCTTTGGACTTGGGTTGCTGCAAGCTGTTTGTTTCTAACAGAGTGAGCAATATATGCCATGAATGATTCTATCACAGTAAAAGAAGCAAATGACTACCCAATATAGGTATTATAGAGATACCTACATGAAAAAATTAGGACCTCAACAATGACCTGAAAGGAAGGAGATAAAAAAAATCCCAAAACTAAAGAAATAGAAAACTTGTCAAATTGCTAATTTGAATATAACAAAAATATAAACTTACAGTAACAAAACAAAAAAAATGCACAATTTGAGAATAAGCTAGTAAGAGTTTAAAAGAATAATATCGTGACTATATTAGTATAATAATAATAATAATAA
>NW_010289067.1:9532-15281 GCF_000700745.2 Antrostomus carolinensis | reverse complement strand
GAGGGTTAGTATAGGCCAGGAACAATTGTCAGTAGTTGGTTTGAATGATACAATCATATTTTGATTGTAGAGAAGAGTGAGAGAGTTTAATCATACGGATGCAAGCTCTGCAGAGTCAAATTGCTCCAGGACAAGAGAACTGCTGTCTCTGGCCTAGTGTGTGTGCCACTTTCCATTAGATGGATGTTGCATAGCCCACAACTCTGTAATCATAGCTTTCTAGATTCAGCAGTACTTTCAGTACTCTTTGATATATACGTAAAAGAACAGGGGGGAAAGAGAGCAAACTCAAATCTTTATACGTGACAGGACTGGTTTTCACCTCAATCCATTATATGACTTTTCCTGTGATCCATGCAAAAGCATGTGTTTTATTTGGCAAATGAAAATATTGAATGCTTTCCATCTCTTCTGTAAATCTGTAGTTTGCATTGCTTTGCAACTCTAGGGAGGATTCTTTGGTGACTGCATTGTCAGGAACAGGCTGTAACATGGATACAATGAAGTGCTACAAAATCTCATAATTTCTCTCTGACATAGCAAAGAGAAATTTGGAAAGGAGCAAAGTCACAAAACCAGTAATTTCCTAATGAACTGAAAAAAATATTACAGCTAAGACAGACATAGTTTTAGGTTAGGAAGTTTAATTTTCTATGCTTTTTTTTTTTTTTTTTTTTTTTTTTTTTTTCCCCTATAAGCACTAAACTTCCCATTCTCAGCTTTTCCAACAGGTTAAAATCACTGCTAACCATTGAGGTATAAGAAAAATTTCAGGAGCAAGCTGACAAACAACTACTTCTGCTATTGGTCTGCAGCACCTTTGTAGGATAGTCATCATTTTTCAAAACAGAGACTTCACATTCCCTTTCTGAAGAGTTTACATGGTAATAATCACCACAGGCTATATGTTTCTCTTTTGCTGTATATAAACGATGCCTAAATTGTAAGTTGATCTCCATAATATTCAAGGATATACTTGGTAGTAAGACTGTTCTGCAAAAGCACCCTAGGTATATAGAAATCATAAAAAAATTTAGTTATTATTTTGGCTTAAGATTTGAATTTCATACATGTGTTTTTATCTGGTGTATTGTTAACTGCATTTCTCTGAAGAAAAAGTTATTACATGTGAAGCATATATAAAAAAGCACCAGTTATTTGCCATTTCTGGTATATCAGTATTCAGACTGACTGCCAGATCTCTGACCTTGCATCTCAAATCTTTGGATTATGCCAAACTTTAGCCAGTACTGTAACATATCTATTTATTAAGAAGAAAACAATGTGAGTGAAATGCTGATTTTATTATTTCACAGTCACCTTTAGGATTTCGGTTTAAAAAAAAAAAAACAACTATTTTTCAAAGAGAAAAAAACATTGGCTACATCTATATTAGTAAATTAAATATGAATAGACCATTCTCAGGCATTAAAGTTAACTGTCATGGTCTGACTCTGCTATTAAATCATCTTACTGTCAAAACAGACTGGGCTGTATGCAAACCAATAAATGGGAATGATCCTGGGCAGTTCTTTTCCTCTTGAATTCTGCCCAGGCAATGTTTGTGAGAGTACAAGGTGACTTAGACATTACTATATCCATCCCAAAAAATCAACAGTACAGCATGGATTTCCAGTGCCTGTATACACTCCCTGGCACTGTTGAAGTAGGAGTATAGACATAACCACTGATGCTAAGTGACAGGGTATGGTTCCTCACACAATTAAGTTCAGGAGTTCATATAAACAGACAAATACATTTTCATAATGTCCTTTTCTGTCTGGAATGCTACCTCTGAATTGTAGTATAGAGAAAATTATATAAGATATTATGTTATATAAGAAATAAATTGTAACTTATCTTCAAGAAGGACAAGAAGGAGGATCTGGGGAACTACAGGTTGGTCAGCCTCACCTCAGTCCCTAGAAAGGTTATGGAAAAAACCCTGGCAATAATTTCGAAGGCAAGAAGGACAGGAAGGTGACTGGGAGTAGCTGACATAGATTTAAAAACAGGAACATAAAATACCTGATAGACTTCTACAATGAGCTGACTTGCTGGAAGAGGGGAGAGCCATTTACGTTAGGTTTAGTAAGGCTTTGGGCTGTCTCCCAGAACGTCCTCATAAGCAAGCTGACAAAGTATAGTTTAGAAATGGAGGCAGTGAGGTAGACTGTAAACTGGATGAACATCAGGGCCTAGAGGGTTTGGATTAGTGGCAGAAAATACAGTTGGAGACCAGTCACAAGTGCTGTACCCCAGGGGTCAATACTGGGACAATACTATTAAACATCTTCATTAATGCTGGGACAGAGTGCACACTCAGCAAGTTTGCAGATAACACAAAACTGGAGGGAGTGGCTGATACACCAGGTGGTTGTGACATTATTTAGAGTCCTGGACAGGCTGGAGAAATGGGCCTAGAATAACTTTACGAAGTTCCACAGCAGAAAATACTAAGTTTTGCCTCTTGTGGAGGAATAAGCCCATCCACCAGCACATGCTGGGGGTGGAGCAGGGTGATTATGTAGAAAGCAGCTCTGCAGGGAAAGACCTTGGGGTCCTGGTGGACATAAGCCAATGATACACGCTCAGACTATTTCAAAGAAAGCAAAACTATCACTGCTTAAGGATATGCTCTGTATTTTTCCTCATGGACATTTCCTCGGTGAATATTTTATTATCCAAACAACTGGATTTTAGCACTGAAGAAAATCCTTTCAGTGAATAAAAATCATGTCATATATTAAAGAGGAGAGGAAAATTTGTAGAGGAGTAGCTTAATTATAGTAATTTATCTTTTGTTCCAGTGGGTAAAGGGAAGATTTTTGAAGGAAAACCTTGTGGGAAAAAGGTCGAAATAAGGAGAAATAAAAATTTTTCATCTACCCACATGTCTTTAATGTGATGTAAGCAAGGGAAGAGAAGTTCAGATAAATGACCATAACTTCTGAGTACAACAGAACATTTACTCTTTCTTACAAAATTAAGAAACAACCACCTTGTTGCAGCAGTATCTTGCTTAACAAAAGAAAAAAGAGTCTCCGGCTTAGAAAGCAGAGGAAAACTCTAGCAGTAGTGTCAGGAGCTGAACGTCTAGCTCTGTTTTTTACCATTTTCCCTTGAACTTGAAGTGAAATAAAGATCAATGCAGGAGAGAGAGGATGATATTTAGTTGTGTTTGCTGCTGGCTGTGCTTAGTGTTAGGAGTTACTTCTAACACTGAACAAAGACATCTGGTTTAATTTTTTTTGTTGTTATCAAAGAACAAATTTCTCTTTTGAGTTTTTTCAGTGAACTGTACTACTTATGTATTTTTGTGAAAATTTAAAAGGACACCAGCTGTCTCCTCTATCTGCCCTGCAAGCAGAAAATGAGTTGTGTTTATTTGAAACTACTGGCAATTACAACTACTGGAAGGCGTTGTCCTTGATGTATGCCTGATTCTCTGTCAGAACACTGTGTGGACAAATACTATGTGCATTTTAAATAATAATAATTTAAAATAAATATGTAAAGTTTTGAACTATATTATAGACATGTTGAGAGATCAGTATTATATATATAATATGCAAATAGTGCACATATGCTTGTGCATATGTGTGTTTGTAGATCAGACTCACTGAATAGTTAAGGTCAGAAAAGACCCTGGAGATCATCTAGTCCAACCCTGCTGCTCAGCTTAAGGTCAGCTACAGCGAGGTGCTCATGGGCATGTCAGCTTGGCTTTGGTTATTACTAAGGATAGGAACTCTAAAACCTCAGGGCAACCTGTTCCAGTGTCTGATCACTCTCAGAAGAGAAACATTTTTTCTCATGTTTAAGTAGAATTTTGTGTACTCCAGTTTGTACCCACTGCCTTTTTTCCTGTCACTGAATACCACTGAGAGCCTGCCTCCATCTTCTTAACTTCCCCTTCAGGTATTTATACATGTTAGTAAGACCTCCCTGAGCCTTCTTTTCTCCTGGCTGAACAATCCCAGCTCTATCAGCCTCTCCTCATATATCAGATGCTTCAATCCCTTAGTCACCTTCATGGCCCTTTGCTGGACACCAGTATGTCTGTGTCACTCTTGTTCTGGAGGTCCCAGAACTGGACACAGTACTCCACATGCATCTCACTAGTGCTGAGTAGAGGGGAAGGAGCACTTCCCTTGAACTGCTGGCAACACTGCCTAATTCAACCCAATATGCTCTTGGCCATCCTGGCTGCAATGGCAGATTACTAGCTGATGGTCATCTTGCTGTCCACAGGGACTCCCAGGTCTTTTTCTGCAAGGCTGTTTTCCAGCACAAGCATTAGGTGAAAACAGTTGTGTATATTTATGCAGTGGTTTGAACCACAGTGGGACCATGGGGTCCTGCATTCACTCCCCCAAAGCAGTGAAATGGGATGGGAGCCACAACAAAGGGGGCACGGGATTAGGAATGAAGGACAGTGATGGCTCAATAGCTCACTCACCAGTTATGGTCACGGGCAAAACAGACTCAAACTTGGGGAAGAAAAATCAATTTAATTAGTTGCTTTTCATCTAATTAGACATAACAACCACATCTTACAACACCTTCCCCCACCCCTCCCTTCTTCCCGGGCTCAAATCACTTTTCTCCCAATTTCTCTACTTTCCCCCCCTCAGCGGCACAGGAGACAGGGAATGGGGCTTCAGCCACTTCACCTCTGCCGCTTTTCCGGTCATGGAAGTCCAGGAACAAGATGTTCCAACATGAACTTCCCATGGAGTCACGGACCTCTTTGGGCTCAGCTCCTGGCTCCAGCATGGGGACATCCACAGGTTTCAGACTCACCCCCCACTCTGGTGGTCCACCCCCACTCTGGCAGCAAGTGACTCTTTGGGTCACAATTCCAGTCACAACTGCCCTCAGGGTCAACTTCTCTGCTCCTCTGTTGAATCTCTATGGGCTGCAGAACCTTCTTTGAACTTCCTTTGCCTTCTCCTACTCCATCCAGTGAACCTCTCTCTGTGTCTCTCTGTCCTCTGTTTAGGCCAATGGTCGTCTTTTGCTAGGTCTATGGCCTCTCCAGGTACCACACCTTCTTCTTTCAGGACAGTCCTTCCCCTCACAAATATGGATTTGCAGAGGCATTTCTTTAATGCTCATTGGCCCAGCCTGGGCTGGGGTGGGCTATCCGCTTTTGGAGCCAGAGGAGCTTTTTGCTCTCACAAGGTGGCCCTTCCCCCACTACCAAAAAAAACCGTGTGTCTTCCCCCCCCACACACACACAAACCCAACACAATTTAGCTATATGCACCTTGAAGTGAAGATAGATCAGATAGTACTGAGCAAAGAGTTGTAATGACTTTTGTACTAATACATTAAATATGCTAGTGATAATTTTTTGAAATCGTGAAATACATACAGATAAACTCTCTTAACCTCCAAAACAGGGTATTGGTGTGTTCAGTTTTTATTGGGAAAGGTATTGTTCCTGCCCTAACTAATAAGACAAGGGACCCTTCTAACTATTTCATAGCACAGATAATCAAGTTCACTGGCATTGTATTATATATATACATAAACCGCCAATGTTTTATAGCCTTTAATGGGAAGATCTTGCCTAATAAATGCTAAGTCACACTTGTAAAGCAGCAGTTGATTAGTCATCTGATATATCCACCTGATACAGTTTTATATAAAGAAGATGTATTAGCTCTGGGCTTAGAAATGGAGTGGCCATGTCACAAAGTCCTGCTTCCTTTTGGAGGAAGGTCCTCATTGTAGTATTCAC
>NW_010289067.1:506-9489 GCF_000700745.2 Antrostomus carolinensis | reverse complement strand
AGATGCATCAAAAGTCTGGACTGGGACATAAATAAATAAAGATAATCATGCACTATTGTAGTTGAAAGTTTGTTCAGGAAGTCATCTATTCACTGTAATAGTAATTAGATCAGTAAGCTCAACTTTGGTCAAATCTTCTCACCTTCAGAGATCATAACTAAATGTGAACTTGCCAGACAGTTATTGGAGAAATAAGTCAAAGTCCCATCTAGTCAAGGAGAATCTGTCTACATCAATAAAATCTGAATCACATCCTTACCAGAGATTAAGAAACAACTTTGATAACCTGAGGACATAAAGTTTGTAAGGATTTCTGCTTAGTGGCTATTCAACATTAAAAAAAAAAAAAAAAAAAAAAACCCAAACCAAAAAAAAACAAAAACCAATCAACCAAACAAAAAAACCCCAAATCCCTAGGAAAATCAGACAAGTAATAAATTAAACTCTAATGACAGCAGATAACATAGATAATAAGAAAGATGAGCTGTTGCTGATTTCTGGGCTGTTGAGAAATATGCTTATGTGTAAACTGAACTTGGCAACTGATAAGGCAGGGGAAACGAGATGTTCATGGGTCTCATAGAAAAGCACCCACTTATTATGAAATATTTGAGAGGGCTTGTGGATTTGTGCACAACTTGTTATGGGGTGTTTAGTGGAAGAGCCAAAGACAAGGAAAGGGAGGAACAAGTTTGAAAGACTAGAGAGAATAGGTATAGAAGGTGTCAGCTGGTGTAAGCCAGCAGCTGGTCAGCATGCTTGAATGGCCAAGCCCTGCACCTCATTACTTTCCAGTCCGTCTTGCCTTCTTATTAAATTCTATTTCAAACTATTTGCTGTGCAATGCTAATCCGTATGTGAGTGTGTTTGTGCGAGAGATTCATTAGAAAATTGAGGCTGAAGTAGCTCATAAGTAGGTTAAACCAGCACCTGGAAAGATCAATTTTCACATACTCAAAATGTACTCAAATTGAGAGACAAATACAAAATAGTCAATGAGGTGAATAGAAACAGCTCTTTCCTCAAAAGAGAGAGACATCCAGAATGCCAGCTAAGGCTTCAGTGGCTAGGAAGAGTTTGAAGTTTATTTTTTGTGTCTTACAGGTGACACACTTGTTCATCCATCTCAGTGTGACATTTGTTATTTTTCACTACAGTATTCTGCCACTAATTTTAGTGTAGAGTTTGAAGCACAATAGCTCTCAGATTCGTTCCCTTTGGTTCCTAGCCAGGCCTTCCCATTCCATATTGCCTAACTACAATACATTATTGTAAGTGACTAATTTTGCCATATTTTTTCCAGGCCATTATTCCTGTTTGTCAAGATTATTTTGAATTCTAGCCCTGTCTCACTCTTAAATTCCAATAACTATAATCATTCTTCCATCATATTGGTCATTAATAACAATATTCAATTATATTCAGTTCAGAACAGATCTCATCAAAGCCATGAGTTCTACTGGATGTCTCCAATTGGAACAATAAATATTGGTTGGGGTTTAACGAAGGTGGAGAGTGGTAGGGTCAGCTATCTCAGCAAACACTGCAGTAGAAGAAGAAGAGGTAAAGCTTATTGACAGTATATCAGGAGCTATAGTTTTGTATGTTATCAATTGTTCTGATGTCTCAAATTGCTATATTTGTGCTCTATACCTATTTTCACTACTGCAGTACAGTTTTTCGGGTCTGTATATTGCTCATGAATGAGAAACAACAGTTTTGTTTTGTTTTGTCTTGTTTTGTTTTGTTTTGTTTTTAATACAAACCATTATAATTAAGCATTCCATGTTTCAGAGTGGAACATTGGGACAGTAACACTGTAATTATTTTTCTAAGGAAGCCTAGAAATTTAACCTAGTCATTTTTCCTATCAGTTGCTACTTGGCAGAAAGTTTGCAGGATAAATATATTCTCTGTTGAATATATGCTTGATTTTATTAGATTGTTAGCTTCCAGGATGAAAAATTATATGGAAAAGGTCTGATTTTCAGAAACATTCAGTTTAGATATAAAAGTACCACACCATTTTAAAACAGTTGAGCAGTTTAGATTCTGAATGGGGATTGTTGTATTCTGGCAACTTTTAAACCTCTGGTTTAAACCTCTTGGGTTTCCCAAAAGGATGTTGATTTCTTTTGAAAAATTCATATTTTTTCACAGGTGTAGGAGACTTGAGTAGCATTCCTAGGCAGTTTAGAAAGCCCAGCCCAGGAAGGTGCCTTTCTCAAGGTGACCTGACAGGTCATTTGGCAGGTAAAAGTGGAATACTGCTGCTTAGCTTGTACTAAGCACCAGTGAATTTCTTTATTGATTCTCTGTCATACAGCCTGTTTTCTATAAGGTTCACTTTGACATCTAACAAACTAGAAATCATGATGCTTTATTGCTGTACCAAACAAATTCATCTCCCTCTGAGAAGATTTTTTTTTTTTAACTATTATTGTAACCACCTTATTACTCCTTATTAACAGAAGTAAATTAGATCTGTATATCACCTGCCCAGTGTCAAAAATCTGCTGAAATTACAGGGATGGTCAAGGTCTAACACCCTTTCAGGGGACTGTAGTATTTGGTCTTGGAGGCAAGGACAGCACCCCTATGAGGTTCTTTCTATCTTACCTCTCATTTTGTAGTCTTCCCTCCCAGCTTTGGGGTTTTCAATGGTTTCTCCCCTGAATATGCTTGCAATTGCTGCTTTTCCTTTTTGGACTAACAGTGGAGTAAATATTACCTTTTTCTTAGATATAAAAAGGTAAGGAAAATTACAAGATTATTCTAATGCCTAAAAGTCAAACCAAAAGAGTAGAACAATCCAAATTAATCTGTATTTCCAAAGTCTGTGAAGTTTCCTGCAGCAATATGTCAAATAGAATGAATTCAAACTGCAGTTCTCCCTCAGGATAGAAAAGAAAAATAATAGAGGAGTCAGCTAAAGAATTCTTAAGAGCCTTCACATGTTAACATTTGTTTAAAACAGCTGCAAGGTACTACTGTGTCAGTATCATACATAGTAGAAAGCTAAATAATCTAATGTCCAAATAAACACTCTAAACCAATGTACTGATGGGATGGAAACACAACTGATTAAACATGACACATAAATAACAGTATGGAGGTAGAAATTAAGCTAAGTGTATAAAACACAAAATGTGTTATTGAAAGATAACAAGGCACTAAATAACAAAGAGGAGAAGCTTGAAAATAAATCTATGTTCTATAATGTGTTTGTCCTGGGGATGCCAGGAGGAAGAACAATAACATAAGCTTTCAGAGCCAAGCCCAAAGGACTTTAAGATATCAACACAAGCTAAGTCTCCTTCTGTACAGAAATCCACTCCATCAGAAACAAGTGAAAGCAGCTTCAGCGTGGTGAGGGAAAAAGATCTGAGTTTGTGCTTAAAGGTGTCATGAGACACATAGAGTTATCCCAACAATCATGGAAAGGATTTCTGGATGGAGGGCAAAACTCTCTCTTCTTAAAAACATGTCCAAAGGCAAGGACTGTGCATTTTGATGCTCTGGAGGGATCCTGTTGATAAAACAGGGGATTGTCACCTTTCTGCTTACTTGATTTGCATAGGCAGACTTTTATTATTCTGGTAGATAACCACTAAAAAAGCCCAAGCATACAGGATAGAATGAACGAGCTGCAAATCAGTCAATATTGAGTTGTTAATAAGAAATAGATATGAAGTGCAAAATCAGGACCCAGATCTGCTATGTAATAACTGCACATCTTGGGACTGTCCATTAATACTTTCAGGCATTGTTAATTTCATTATATAGATCAGGTCTAGCTGTGAGGTTTAAATGAGAGTTGGTTCATATTTTTCCCCTATTAAAAATGAGGTTAAGAAAAGTGATATGAGCTAAAATGGTGTAAAATTAAATTAAATCTTTTTTTTGTATGTTATTACTAATGTATCTAGCATGAGGAAGCACTATACATTTTTGTACTCTTATTCTATCAGTGGAACATCACTGGTTTACATATATGTAACACATTAGACTGTACGCTAAGTTTGCACAGAACTGATTGAATGCTTTGAAAACTGTTGATAGAATAAAGCACTGAATTTGGTTCCTTGATGTGCAGGTGGCTTTATTTATTTATTTGTTTGTTTTGCAAGCTTTTGTATGGCTGCTGGGAATTAATGAAAAATATAGTGAATCAAAACATTTCATAAAATTTAGCATGAAAAGTCATCCCACAGGTGCATTATTTGGCATTTCCTTTCCATCATTCTCCTATTTAAAAATGTTCAGTTACTCTTATACCGTCTGACTTAGGTGAATAACTAAACAGCAGAAATTCTAGAAAAGAAAATAAAACAGTCAGAATAAATAATTTATTAATAAACCGTAGTCTGACAGCTATTAATGCAACCTTTCAGCTAATACTAGCAAACTACAAATGCAAAAAAAAAAAAAAAAAGTCAAGATCTGTTTGGATATGACGCATGATGCTAAAAAAAAAAAAAAAACCAACAAAAAACAACAAGAAAAAACCCAAGCAAAGCAATAAATATTCCTTGTAATGAATTTTTTTATAAGCTATAAAAGTAATAATAAATTGTCTAGGTTGAAGAATAATGGTTACGAACCCATAATGTATAAAGAGAGAAGCTTTGGAAATGTCAGCATTCAAAGGGAGAAGTAATTGGGGAGGAACACACCAGGAAAGGTGTTTATTGTTAATCTTAAATTTGGTTTCCTTGAAGACAATTCTATTTTGCAGTAGTTTCTAAGGCATAGGCTTTCTGCTCTCTTCTACAAAAGAAATATATTTTTTTTTTTAATTCTTGACAATTTACAATGTGTAGATATGTAGCCTGCTGATGAGCAATGTTTATGAGTTAACTTATGTCTTGCCTCTTCTGTTTGATTCAGTGCAGCTTTGCTTCAGAGAACTTTGACATGGACAAAAAAATTCAACAATGTCCCCTAGTGATTTAAGAAAAAGACTAAAAGTTGTTGTCTTGCTGTTTACCTTCCATTCCTTCTTGTATCCCTATAAAATCACCCCAGGAAGAAAACTCACATGAAATCCATATATTTTTTTGAAATATTTTAAGTCCTGCGTGAAAATATGCACGACTCCTGCAAACAAAATTGCAGTTAATCAGAAAGCTTTGCCATTCTGAAAGCTCCTGATTTTCAAGTAGACTGATTTTTTCCATAAGCCCTCAGGAAACACCCAGTAAAGTGTCCTTGTTATGAGTACTGCATGGGAACTGTGATAATGATGAGAATGAAAAGTTTGGAATGAATGGTGTTATTCACCAAGCCATGTGTTTCAGGGCCTGATCATAAATTTTCTCTTGTATTCTGGGAACTCTGGGACCAGACCAGCTTCAGAACAAAGGACAGATGACAAGTGCTAATGGGGCTGAGTTCTAATGATGCTTTTTATTGCCAGCCCTTTTTTAAAAGATTAATCTCTAAATTGAGTGCTTGCTGTTTTGGGTTTTATAACTTTGGCATTTCTTCTTCCCCAGCTGTTTATTTTTGTTGCTAATATTTTGATGTTCAATATAATGTAGCTGTGTTAGTACATTCTTTAATCTTTGATTCTGTCTATAATCTCAGGCATTATGCATGCACTTGTATAACAGGCTGTTAGAAAGGATATATATTCTGCCTTAATGTAATAACCAGCACAGCATCCTATATAAATTAGAACCCCAGGAAGAACATTTTTGCTTTTCACCTTTTCCATGAATATGCATTGCTTGTGCTGCAGCAAGAATTATGGATATCATTTATAATTCCTTAAACTTTTTAAAAATAAGCACATGCCTGTGCATTGAGTGAATAGTTAGTTTGTGAACGATTTGCTCCCATCAGTTCACAAAGGTTGTGACCTCCAACCATTGTATATCACATAATCTGTTTGCCTCTTTCTTTAATTGGATATCAAACCTGAAAACACATATTTACATGTTTATCTTTATGGGCTTTCACTGTCCTGTTAGAGGAAACAATGCTATTCACATGAACATTTAACCATGTGTATGTTTTCAGGTAATTGACATAACTGTTTAAGGTTTGTAGGGAGATTCTCCCAGGCCCTGTTGAACTTGAAGACATATTGTATTATGAAGCCACCAAGGCAAAGGGCTCCAGAGAGGAGGATTGCATCGGGGGACCATTCCTAAAGCATCTAAACCATGGCAAAACTATGAAGGTTAAAGTGCAGGGAGAGAGAGGATGCCCCAGCCCCTAGATAGGGAAGAGTGAGCTGCTGACGAGTGGCAGCTCTGACTCAGCATGTATGGGGACAAGAGTGATGGCAGCCAACCTCCTCAAAGACAAGAGTAGCCCCCAGGGAGCACGCGCAACCAGGAGCACAACAACCAGGACAGGCAACCAGGACGTGGTGCAGCAGAAGGGCCTGGAACAGCAGTTTGTACATCAGAATGTGAAGGCAGGGTGTGCAGGGAAGGCATGTGGGCAGGGCACAGTCCCCCTCCCAGCTCAAGAAGGCTAACTCAACTAGTGGCCATTGCCTTCCCAGAAGGGGACCTGTTCCTTCCTACCTCTGAGGCGGGAGGAGAGCAACTAAAGTTCTGTAAATCCCCATGGGCTAAATTAAGGTGAAGTGACAACAAATGATCAGTCACACATTTTATTTATAATTAAAATAATCTGAACTTGGAAAATGTAAAAATGTTGGCAATGTGGGTTCTTACTGGAGCTATCTATACAGAGGGGAAAAGAAGAGAAAAGAGAGATAGGAAAGGAAAGGGATAAGGAAAGATATCACCACCCTTGGATCTTGTGATTGTCTTAGATGAATATGGTGCTCCTCTGGTGGTGGGTGTGCACGCGGCAAGACTGGTCAATCTCCAAGCACATGGCTCCCTCAGTTTGAGTCTTTACACAGTTGAGCCCCCACCCCTCGAGCAAGGACTTATGCAACTCGACCAACTGCATAGGCACTGCTGTGAGAGGTGGTCGCAGAGGGTCTTTTTTGAGGGTGGAGCCCCTCTTTGGTCATGGAGCCCCTTCCTCAAATGAACCCTGTATGACCTTTGACCATATATCATGGTGTTTTGCTCAGCACTGTATTTTATTACTTGAGTAATACAACATAAGGATCTTGCACAGGTTAACCCAGAAATAATCATATGAATTGATGTGGGATTTCCCAAGAGGTGGTGTGCCTAATAAAGGTGTGATCTTATATCTTGAATCTGACAGAAACACACGGCATTCAAGACTATAATAAAGATTTCTGGGACACATGCTGACATCCTCTCTGGCTGCCACCTCGTGTTCTTGTGAATGAGTACCTTCAGATCATAAAATGAAGAAGTGTCTATTATTTTAGTTGAAATGAGATCTGTGAGCTGCTTCTCACATTGAGGAATTGCTAACTCTGGTGTTCGGTAAAGATAGCTATCACATTGACATTTAAGTTATTTAACTTATCTTCAGAATAACTGGCCTTTCTTCTTTTTTCCTAATATGTTTCAATAAAAATTTAAAATACACCAAGAAGCAACTTTATTAGGATTGCCATGCAATATCTCAGAGATAATACTACTTAATTCTTATTACTCTAGACTATAATTAAGACAAAATAAGAATGATTACATTGACAAAGTGATGGAAGTCAAATTGGCTTTTGTCCATTTTTTGTTCATTATACCACCAGTAATTGATTCAGTGATGATTGTGAAGCCAGTTAATGCAAATTACTAACCAAATAGATAACTTTGAAACAATACTCGGGTTTAACTGTAGTCCTTATGATTTTCAGTAAATATGTATGTATGGATATCTGCAGATATACTGAAGTTCAGGGCATGTTTCTGAAGAATACCAGTTCTAGGGAAAACCTTCTTTTTTGTTCCTTCAGGATCATTCAAGCTCAGTTCTTGGAGCCTTCTAAATATAAATTTATGAGAATCTTATAAAAACTGTGAGAAAATAGTAATAAAGGCACAATTTTCCCCTTCAAGTCTTCAAACATATTTAATTCTAAACTGAAAAAGGTTGTATTGAAATATTGTAGAATAATTATATCTCTATCTTTATGAAATTTAATGACTGAAAATGAATTAATTAGTCTAACTATTAAAGAAATCAACCATTTCATAAATGTTATAGTTTTGACATAAAAGAGGAGAGAATGATAACTAGCAGAATAAATAGTAATCTCTTCCCCATAGACTTATGCCTGGATTAATTGTGAGGCCTTACATCTGAAGTTGTTTAAAAGAAAACAAGTTTGCTTACCCAGCCCTCATGATAACAGCTCAAATCTTCACTGAATGCATTCTTTTAGAAAATATAAGAATTAGAAATCTTAATTTCCAGATTTTTATGTGAAATTTAAGGTGAACAGACAGTGCAATGGGGCATTAACATTCCTTGCTCTTTGTCAAATGCCATGTAAAATTCAGAATGTTTGAAGTGCACAGGAACATTTTCTGTTGATTCAGCTGTCAGAAACCTTTTTTATACAGAAAGCTTCTTTTGTCTAAAGGCAAACCTTACAAGAAATTTGCAACAATACATTTCTTGTTTTTCAAACAAATCTGAGTAGTAGAGGCATAATGTGCTGGAAAATCACAGATTCACAGAATGTTAGGGATTGGCAGGGACCTCAAAAGATCATCTAGTCCAATCCTCTTGCTGGAGCAGGAACCTAAATGAGATTACATAGGAAGGCATCCAGGTGGGTCATGAATGTCTCCAGAGAAGGAGACTCCACAACCTCCCTGGGCAGCCTGTTCCAGTGCTCTGTCACCCTTACTGTAAAGAAGTTTCTTCTCAAGTTTAAGCAGAAACTCCTGTGTTCCAGCTTACACCCATTGCCCCTTTTCCTATCATTGGTTGTCACCAAGAAGAGTTTGTTTCCATCCTTGTGACACTCACCCTTTACATATTTATAAACATTAATGAGGTCACCCCTTAGTCTCCTCCTATCCAAGCTAAAGAGACCCAGCTCCCCCAGCCATTCCTCATAACGGAA
>NW_010289067.1:0-331 GCF_000700745.2 Antrostomus carolinensis | reverse complement strand
AATATTCCAGATGTGGCCTCACCAGGGCAGAGTAGAGGAGGAGGAGAACCTCTCTTGACCTACTAACCACACCCCTTCCAATGCACCCCAGGATGGCATTGGCCACAAGGGCACAGTGCTGGCTCATGGGCATCCTGCTGTCCCCCAGGACTCCCAGATCCCTTTCCCCTACACTGCTCTCTAGTAGATCATTCCCCAACCGGTGCTGTTCAACATCTTTGTCAGTGACATGGACAGTGGGATTGAGTGCACCCTCAGCAAGTTTGCCCATGACACCAAGTTGAGTCGTGCAGTTGACACCCTGGAGGGACAGGATGTCATCCAGAGGGAC
>NW_010289066.1:0-8550 GCF_000700745.2 Antrostomus carolinensis | reverse complement strand
TTTTACCCAGCATTAACTACAGCTAGATTGGAGCTAGGAAACACTCACTTTTGCAGGATTTGTACCCTGCCTAACTGGAAGAGTCTTGGTTTCTTTAGCCTTTTGGCACTGGCATGACATACATCCTTAAGAGCAGCAGTGTAGGTAAATTGATATAGTCCAGCAGCAGACAAGCTGTTCTTTCCAGTCTCGCTTCATATTAGATTTAATTACTGATCTTCAGAAACACAGGGCCTCTTTTTTCTCCATTAAGAATTTCTTCTCCTATATTTAATCAACACAACCCAGAAAGTATCAAAAATGTTTTCTGTGTTTTCTTAAACAAGATGCAACTGCCATTTTATATTAACAGTTCACAGAGATTTTGCAATAAATCCTGCTTGGATCCCTGAGATAAGTAGTCTTAGCAGTGTTTTTCTTATAAGAGCTATTAAAATTTGCAAATGTTAAAGCTTAGGAGGGGGAAAAGCTTTTCACAAAGGAAGGAATCTGGATTTCAGTTGTTTGAGAAATAAGCTGTTTTGTAGCTGCAGAATTTACAGTGTAATCTGCCCATGGCCACAGGCTTGTACTCCAGAACTAAGCCTCTTACATTTTTAGAGTAATAGTATTTTTAGTTGTGTAGCTACTGTATTAATATGTAAATACAAACCAAGGTGGGGGTTGAGCATCCTGACTTTGCAAACAGCTGAAGCAACTGTCCTTGCTTTGAGCAGAGAGGTTGGATACTTGATTTCCCCAGGTCCCTTCCAATGTGAGTGAGTGATTCTGTGATTCTGTTCCTGAATAACTGTGAGGTGCAAATTGGCCGGCTTGGTTCAGTGGCTGATTATACAGTTTTTTTAAAGGTATGACAATAAATATAGATGTTTCAGTTGAGCAAGTTATTCCAGAGTCCCAACCAGCTTTTCCTATCTCCATCATCGTGGTGCTTTTACTTGACTGGCAGCCAAACACAGCAGCTCGCTCACTGCCCCCTGACCCGGGGATAGGGGAGAGAACTGAGGGTAAGGGGACTTGTAGGTTGAGAAAAGAACAGTTTAATAATTGAAATAAAAAACCCCCTTAAAATAATACTGATATCAAAATAGTAAAGGTAATAATAATAGTAATAAAATATGCAAACGAGTGATACCCAGTGCAATTGCTCACCACCCGGCCTGTTCCCAGATAACGATCCTGGAGGAGCAACAGTCCTGAACCAAAACAGCAATCCTGGAAGAGCGAGAGCCCGTCTGAAAGCCAGAGGGAGCCAAAAGAGGAAGAACCCCTCATTAATATAGGGAACATGACGTGATATGATATGGAATATCCCATTGGTGTATCCAAATGCCAATTTAGCTTATTAATTTAAATATTCCTTGCTCCCTTAGATCTTGCATTTGTAGACTAATGAAACACAAAACCCTTCAGTTCCAGTGACAAAATGAAAATACTGGTGATGTTATCAGTGTTTCCCTCGTAAAAAAAATCCCAGGCTGAAACTGAAGCATAGCATTGTTCTAGCTACTAAAAAGAAACCCAGCTCTGTCCCAGCTAAAAACCAGGACAATAATACAAACTTTGGTATAGGAAAGGTGAGCATCAGGAAAGTGTAATATAATGTTTATCAAGTAAGTAAAAGCATGGCGAAATATTTTGTTTACATAATTTGTTCCTCTTAAGTCACTAAACCCATAAATTTTTCCTCTAAATCGAATGAACTTGTGATGTAGATGGCTGTTTCTTCTACCATAGTGCCACAAATGAAGGTACCCTGAAACAGGATTTATATCTGAATCTAAGTGCCTTGGCCTTTCATAAGTTTCTCCCAAAGCTGGACTTTTGCTTTCGACTAGGATATTAGTTCTTTTTCCATGTACCCTTCGTTGATGGGGTGGGTCACTTGCGTAACAGAGCAACATATTAAGAATGAGATCCAAGAGCATACAGTTCAATGTGTCGTAAATTCCTAACTGTTAGTATACATAACTTAGTAAAATCTATTCATTTTATTGATACTGCTTGATGCAGGCAGCAATTGAGTATTTTTCTCTGTGTATTCTATAAAATGTGTTATTTGCACAAAATTGGGAGGAGTGGCTGACACGCCAGAAGGCTGTGCTGCCATCCAGCGAGACCTTGACAGGCTGGAGAGCTGGGCAGGGAAAAATTTAATGAAATATAATAAGGGCAAGTGTAGGGTCTTGCATCTGGGCAGGAACAATCCCAGGTTCCAGTATAGGCTGGGGACAGACCTGTTGGAGAGCAGTGTAGGGGAAAGGGATCTGGGAGTGCTGGTGGACAGCAGGATGACCATGAGCCAGCACTGTGCCCTTGTGGCCAGGAAGGCCAATGGCATCCTGGGGTGCATTAGAAGGGGTGTGGTTAGTAGGTCGAGAGAGGTTCTCCTCCCCCTCTACTCAGCCCTGGTGAGGCCACATCTGGAATATTGTGTCCAGTTCTGGGCCCCACAGTTCAGGAAGGACAGGGAACTGCTTGAGAGAGTCCAGCACAGAGCCACCAAGCTGATGGAGTGGAGCATCTCCCTGCTGAGGAAAGGCTGAGGGAGCTGGGGCTCTTTAGCTTGGAGAAGGTGAGGGGTGACCTCATTAACGTATATAAATGTGTAAAGAGTCAATATCAGGAGGATGGAGCCAGGCTCTTCTCAGTGATGTCCAATAATAGGACATGGGGCAATGGGTGTGAGCTGGAACACAGGAGATTCTGCTTAAACTTGAGAAGAAACTACTTTACAGTGAGGGTGCCAGAGCCCTGGAACAGGCTGCCCAGGGAGGTTGTGGAGTCTCCTTCTCTGGAGAGATTCAACACCCGCCTGGACGCCTTCCTGTGTGATCTCATTTAGGTTCCTGCTCAGGCAGGGGGATTGGACTAGATGATCTTTTGAGGTCCCTTCCAATCCCTGACATTCTGTGATTCACCAGTTATAGAGTCCCAGGGCCATCTGTGTTGAAGGCAAATTTAACTGAATTTGAATTAGGTTTGGAGGTTGTACTCTGAGTTGGGAGTGTATTAAAAATAGTTCTGATGTGATTCATTACGTACCTTTGGGCAGTTTCACCACTGACATTTGTATAAGTGGGGTTTTTTTTCCTTTTTTAATAGAGGAACACAAATTTTTGAGAGGGTGGAAGTTTTTATTTAACTGTGCTGTGATGGTTACCTCAATTTTTTCTTTTTTTATTTTTTCCCTCCAGAAAGAGGAAGCAGATAAAAACCAAGTGCCAGAATAGAAAAAATGCAGGGCAGGGCGGGGGCAGAAGTCTTGCTTTTACCACTGTGATAAAGGCTGTTATCTTGTGGTAGGCGAATAGTGAGTGTTTTACTGTGCTCAGCTCTCACCTACTAGTTTTTCTTCATTTTTTGGTGACAATAGTAGCCATAATCTTGCATGCTTACCACTGGAAGTTCATCCTATGCAAATTCAGAGCTGCTTCCAACGTGAAATTCTAATTTCATGCCTTTAAGAAGTGGCTAGATTTTATTTTCTCTTTGAATTTTCATTAGAGAATGAAGATATTGAGGTACAAATGAAAAGATAATGTGAGAGATTACAAATTCATCATAAATTTTGATTAATTAAGCTGCTGCAGCATCTCACAGGAGCAGGTTCTTTCTCTTATAAAAGTGATCATTAGGTACGTGATATTTTGGGCTGTTATAACTTGGGCATTTACACCCAGTATTATGTGTGGAGATTTGACTTATAATAATTGACTTGAGAATACACAGGAAGCTGGTAGCAAGGCCAGATTTGGAGCTCATCTGTTCCTTTCTGCATGTGAGCTGTGATCATTAGGAAAACCTGCTCATCAATTCCCTACCTTTTCAGTTTGTATGCGATTTTTCCCTTTCATATCTATTTCCTCCAAAAGCCTTTTCAGTGCTATTCCTAAATTCTTTCTCTTCCAGCAGTTCAGTTTTAGAGCTGCTTTCGTGATTCTTGTGAATTTTTACATGCCATCACTTCTCATCCCAGTGGAAGATGATCTGTTTCTACTGGGATTTAACCTTAATTACCCTATTCACACCATTGCTTTCCCCAGTTATTCCAATAATAATTAAAATGAGAGCATAGACAACAGAAAAACACTTTCTCAATAGAATAACTCTTTGTCTGTTACTAATCAACTTGCAAATTTCGGCTCATGTTTCTCCTCTGTCAGGTCTCCAAGCTTCTTGCCAAGCAGTGGGTCTCATTGAAACTGATACTGAAAATGGTGTGGAAAATATTAAGTTCTGTAAAAATTGCTGATAAACCTGAAGGTCTGGTCTTCGAAGACCAATTTGATAGGATATTTGGACATATATATCCCAGTCATAACTGGCAGCAATTATATGAAAGATTTGGGCAAATTGCAGCCCTTCTTTCTTGATCCAGCAGTTAAAGAAGACAGAGCCTATGTATGAAATTCCCTAGGAGTCTGGGGATCAGAAATTATCATTCTCTGGTGCCCTTTTTCACACTGTGTGACTTTGGTCAGGTCTTCATTGCTTCATGCGTTCAGGGTACAAAGATGCTCAATGGAAAGATGCAGTATACTGGCAATTTCTGTAACTTTATTGTTCTCCTGCTTGTTTATACAGAGCATAACAGCCAAATTTCAGTAAAGGAAAAATATACTTACAGGAGTGAGAGCGTTATTCAAAGCTTCAGAGAACTGATAAGTGATGAGAGTTTATATTTTCAGATGAAAGAGAAAGGAATTCCAGTTCTGGAAATGCATGAAATGATTGAAACATCTTTTCAAAACAGGAAACATTAATAATTCATAAATGTTAATCTTTGAACATAAGCGTTTTTTCAAGAAGGTTTTTAAGTGACAGCTGAATTGATAAATTGCCCCCTCTCACTGAAGTGGGATAGGGTGTGTGTGTATATATATATATTTTAAAAATAATTTTAAATGTTTGTGCTATGTCATTAATTTTTTTCACGCTCTGAATCTTTCTGTTCATGAATGAAATATAATGAGGCAGCAATAAATACTTTAATTAGCCTTTGTATAGAACTATTTGCTTGTGAAGGTAGGGAGCACATTCACTGTTCCCATTGTGCACATGTGATGTGTTTGAATGTGAATATCAAATAATAAGAAATGCTGGATTTGGCTCTTGATGTGGATATATATAGTTTCCCCTTATTATTGAGATGATCAGACTTGGGATTGGGAATAGATTATAGCATATTCTTGAGGCATGTCCTGTGATTCTTTTAAAACCTTCCAGTTTGCAGCCATACCGTGCCAGTTTTAAATCTAGTGATGCTTTAGATACCAGTGGTTCTGTCTCTGATATCTTCAGCTGTTATTTGATTTCTTTTTAAATTGAAACTTGTAATTTTTATTTAATTTTTTTTTTCACACAGGGTTATCTTTTAAAATTAGGATTTGAAGGATTTGTTTCCAATTTGTTTTGTTGTAGGACATGTAAATAGCGCTCAGAGTACAGCCTCAGGAGCGTGGGGGGTGGTGAGAACAGCACCGAGGTTAGTTTGGGATTTGATTCATTTCAACTGCAGCCACACTGGTTTAAATACATGTCAAACAGCTGCTGCAGCTTTTGTCATCCACAACCTTGTTTCAACCCTGCATCAGTGTATTTGACAGAGACAATTTTGCTGCCGGGTGAGGTGAAGAGTCCTGCCTGTCTAGGCTGTGATGAAGAAAGCAGTTTTGCAGCAGGGCAGCTGGCTCCTCGTCTCTCTGAATTAAAAAGTTATGTGGAGCTTTCCTGAGGCTCCACATTTGTCTTTCAAATTGTCACAAAAAAAGCTTTAAATACACTTTGACTGGCCAGTGCAATATCCATTGGGCATGAGGGATTTGCCTGTTGATTAGGAGATACAGGGATGAGAAACCATCACGGAGCTATTTGCTGGAAAGAAGGTGACTGTGCTGCTTTCTCCAGAGAAGAGTGCTTGTTAAGTGTCAGCTAGAGAAGCAGCTTAGAGGCAGCATGGTGGGTGCAAGTGCTGGGACTCTCCTTGGACCAGTGCAGCAACAGTTCAGTCCCCTTAGGCTCTAACTTCGCATCTCTTGGGCCTAAGGCAAACACAGGCTCTCCATTCATGCTCCAGAAGCCAATTATGTGACCAACAGTGCAGTCTGGGAGGGAAAACAAGGCTCCCTCAGCCAAAAGACAGGTTGCTACCTTGCTCAGACATTCACTGGGTACCAGCATCGTAGAGCTTTGAGGGCAAACAAAGAATTCAAGGAGACACAGAAGGGTATGTTTGAGAACTACGCTTACTATTGGTTTTCTAGCCTGCTTTGTCTGCTCTCATTGCACAGTTTCTTCTCTGCTCTCAGTAATTTTACTAACAGTATTGATTTAATCCTTTCAGTCTTCAAAGAGCTGTGTGAATAATAATAAGATAATCCTCCTGACCCCTGGAGGGAAAGATAAGCGTTATTAAAAATAAACAGTTCTCCAGAAAGGACAGATTTGGTAGCAGCACTGAGGGGAAGGGGAAGTTCATGCCTGCGATTGGGGCATGTCATTAGCCCACATTTTCTTTGGAAGAGTAGCTGTTGATAAGGGAGGAGGACTGGAGCGAAGAAGAGGATGGCAAAGCAGCAGGCCAGGTAGAGGCCAAGCCTCAGTGGTATCTTTACAGGCCGAGGCAGCAGCTTACCTGGGGGCTATACCACTGCAGAGCTCAGAGGACTTTCAGGATTTGCTTCCTCTTGGCTTCATGTCAACTTTCCTCCTCCTATTTTAGTGCCTCCTGGTTTTGTCTTGCATGAAAGTAGATCATGTGTTTGCTGCTGAGGCTGGTATGTTTTTATGAATTCTGGCATACAGGTGCCTTGATCCTGGTGAAAATCTGAGATCCAATTGTGGTGTTGATGTTTTGTAGACAGGTTTTCTCCCTGTGATGCTGCTGTGATCTTTGGCTTCCCAGCTGGATGCCAGCCTGGATTATTACAAGGTGTTTTGCTGTATCAGCACTGTTCCATTCTCCCAGTTCTTCCCACCCTGGATGATTTTGCTCAAGGTTGAAAAGATAAAGCATCAGAAGTAGGGTAAAGAAATACTGCATGCTTATGCTCTCACCTAAAGCTCAGATCCCTAGTGAGTGATGTCGTTTGTCAGTAGCTTCTTGTTTTAGAACTGCTTTATGTTGTGACACAATTGTCTCAGCATCAGGCCAGCTCTTTATTTGCTTTACACTGACACATTTTCAATGTCTCTAGTGATGTGATGTCAGCTGGCACCAGAGGAGGTATGATCAAGGGTATTGACGCAGTTAAGTGTGAATGTGTTTTCTACATGAAGAAATTAGAAGTTACATACACGTGTGATTACTTACAGGGCACTGAAGGGAATCTTGTATGAATTCAATATATGAAAACACACCCTCGGTAAAACATGAACTCAAATCTCTTTTGCCCTGGGTACACTGTCTTACAGACCTCTGTGCTACAGAAAGGTATTCTCATTCCTGGTGTACAACTGGAGGATCTCAGCTCTCTGATATATTTCATGTACAGAAGAATATGAGGATTGATCTAGGCCATTAAAACATATCACAGTTCTATTATTTTATAAGCAGTAACTGAATACAAGGATGACATAATAAACTGTAAAATATATTCCAGTACATAAAATTCACCAGTCTATTGCTCTGCCCAGGGTGACTGTTAACAGTTCCAGTCACTCCTGTGGAAAGCTGAGGAGCTATGTATGACTGTAATGTATCTATGATACAAAATGTGTCTTCTCAGTAGACCCACACAGCAAATTCAGTGAGAAACCAAATTTCCCCAAATCCCTTCCCTTCCTTTCTTCACTTGCCACTGTTAAGACTGTCTTGAATGTAGTCAGTTATAACTAGTGAAATTTCAGTCATTGATTGTTATAGCAACATAATATAATGCATCCAGCCAATGGGATTTCACAGTGTATACATCTGCAGCGTGAGAGTGTAATTATCTGTTGGCTTTCCAGAAATCACTGGTGATATGACTAATGTTAAAAGCTTTTTCAATTTCTTTCTTTCTCCTTCTTGTTTTAATATAAACCCTCTGTGGAGTGTGAGGCTCTGGTAATGACTCACTGGGCAATGAGGCAGCAATCTCAGACGCTGTAATGTGATGCACAAAGGTCATACACTTGCTTTCATAACAGGATTATTCATTCATTCATTAAAAATTAAACACATGTGGGAGCATGTGATGCGTTCCAGTTGGCAAGTATTGGTGAATACTTTCTTGTAGCTTCTTAAGTCCTGATTGGTTTATGTGAGATGAAGTTACTCCAAATTAAGTCTTGTCTTATTTTGTGGCATTTACACCTGAAGTTACTTAATTGTTCCTATTGAAGTTATTTTTCTTATCTAGGCCCAAAGAGTGGTGAATGGAGTTAAATCCAGTTGGTGACTGGTCACCAGTGGTGTTGCCCAGAACTCAGTGTTGGGGCCAGTTCTTTATCAATGATCTTAATGAGGGGATCAAGGAGATTAGTTAGTTTGTGGACGACCCCAAATCGGGTAGGAGTGTTGATCTGCTGGGGGTTAGAGAGGCTCTGCAGAGGGATCTGGACAGG
>NW_010289065.1:24144-25169 GCF_000700745.2 Antrostomus carolinensis | reverse complement strand
GCCCACCTCTCAAACCTGTCAAGGTCCCTCTAGATGGCATTCCTTCCCTCCAGCTTGTCAAACGCACCACACAGCTTGGTGTCGTCGGCAAACTTGCTGAGGGTGCACTCACTGACACTGTCCATGTCACTAATAAAGATGTTGAAGAGCACCGGTCCCAACACCAACCCCTGAGGGACACCACTCGTCTCCGGCCTCCATTCGGACTTTGAGCTGTTGACCACAACTCTTTGAGTGCAGCCATCCAGTCAGTTCCTTATCCACTGAGTGGTCCAGCCATCAAACCCGCATGCTTCCAATTTGGAGACAAGGATGTCATGTGGGACAGCGTCAAACGCCTTACACAAGTCCAGGTAGATGACATCAGTCATTTATCCTAACTAAATTTGATTTATATCTGATAAGTATCCAGAGCCAGAATCTTCTCAATGGTGCCCAGGGAAAGGAGAAGGAGCAATGGACACAAATTTAAATACAAGAAATTCTATTTAAATAACAGAAAACTTTTTTGACTCTGATGGTGATTGAACATTGGCACAGGTTGCCCAGAGAGGCTGCGGGTTCTTCATCCTTGGAGATATTCAAAACCTGATTGGAGAATGTCCTGGTTTTGCTAGGATGGGGTGAATCCACCCAAACCACCACAGAGAAGCTGCTGATCAGCCTACTGGAGCTGGACCTTGCTTTGCACAGAGGGATTAGAAAAGGTGATCTCCAGATGTACCTTCTGCTTTCAACTGTTCTGTGATTCTCTGAAATCCTGTATCAATTTGACTGCATAAAAAGAGATAGGAAATCACTAGCAATCACGAAGCATACCTAGTGAGATGGATGTAAGCTGACACAGGCATGTGTTGTGAAATCCCAATTTCCTACTGCATGTGTGCTTTTGAAAACTGTGTACATATGAACATTTTGTATATGAGCAATAGCTGATTAGATTCTTTTCAGTTTCCCTGTTTATGTATTTTGAATTCTGTTTCTCCCTATGTACATAAACAAGAAACAGAAATGTAACAAGGTAA
>NW_010289065.1:2245-24100 GCF_000700745.2 Antrostomus carolinensis | reverse complement strand
GTTTGTTTGTTTGTTTGTTTTTTTCTCTCCAAAATGAGGACAGCAGGAGGACTGAGTAATATGGTCTGCAACACTGACCATAAGCAAAGGGAAGATTTCCAGACAAAGATAAATGGGAAAGGCTGTGCTTAGAGAGAATTTTATACAGCAGTTTCAAAGGCCTACCAAAGTATATTCATCACCCCAGAAACTCCAGGAGAATGGTCACTGTATTTTTATTAGGTGTTCAGAATAATTGAGTGTAACATTCAAGCTGAGTTAGTTTTGTATCAACCAGGTAGTGGGGAAATTAAGCCAAATTAATCACATGTGTAAGTGATCAATAACATAGCCACAAGAGATTTTGAATTTTTATATTTTGTCAGGTCTTGCTAAATATAGGTATGCGGGATAGTGTTCTCAGAATTCACGTGATAACTCATCACTACTATTTGAACTCTTGCATCCAGTCTTGCTTTTTCTTTCACAGTAGCTTGAGTGAAATTGAAGGCATTATTTTGGGGATGATCTGTGCATGGTGGACATCATGAGGTCTGTGATTAGAAAGTCAGAAATTCTACACAGCCCCTAGAAGATTGCAAAGAGCTTGTAAAGGGTGACTGCTGTGATAGAAGAGTGCAGAGGAGAAATGAACACACTAGGTGGTCCTAGCCTAACTGCATCCAGGAACAGTACCATGATCCAAGAAGAAACTTTAAATCTCAGATGCCCTGTGGGGATGTGTAAGATGTGATCAACAGTTTCTTTATGTTATGGTTAAGCATAACTTAGTTTATTTTTAAGACAGAGTTAGACTGAGGTGAAGGGATGTGTCCCTCTCTGCTTCCTGATGAATCAGTTTTAAATGTGCAGTATGGTAAGCTAGAAAACCTGTATCCTTACTGCAGTGATTCCCTTGCCAGCCTCCTGAAGGAATCAATGAGGAGTGAACTGAGAGCATTCCCTCAGTCTGGTGGTGCAATTGGTGTGTAGCAGAAATCCTTGGATGGTATGTATGATTCAAATGCAAAGGTAAGTTGTATAATTTTGTAGTTAGTCATATCATTTAACATGGCACAGTGGGAAATGAGGAAATATCCTCTGAGATCTCCTCCTAATCCATGCCTGATGTAGTACAGTGTGAAAGAGGCTGTTCTCTTCTGGTTAATGCAACTGAAAAAAACAAACCAAACCAAAAACCCCCATATATATATATATATATATATATATAAAATGGGAAAGTCAAGACAGTGAATAAACTAAGTGCAAATACATAGGGACTGCTACAAAGACACATAGGAATAAAGGGAAAAGTATCTAAAAATTCTTTCTATTCACTCTATGAGAAGGAGGTGCACTTAGTGGGATAAAAAACTGAAAACCATAAAAAGAAACAGCTGATACACTCAAAATCTTGTTACTGGCAAAATGAACACATATATTATGTAGTTAAGACTCAAATGATAGTTCAATTAATGTACTACAAATCCAAATTATCTAATGAATACAGAGAAGTTTTTGTAGTAATACAGATAAAACTTATGCAGCCTCCCTCACCAGTACTCCTGATTATCTACCACTTCGTTGTAGTGCTGAAATCTCCCTTCTGCTCTTGCTCTGAACCCAAAGGTCAAGAGTGTCAGTTGCCCTCAGGGTTGCTGGGTTTGGGGGTGTGATCACACCTTAGCAATATCCTGAACTCTGTACTGGGAGGAGTGGGTGCCAGTGTCAGGTGCAGTCTCTTTGGCATGGGTCTTGAAGTGTATTGGGGAAGCATTTTTGCCCTCCATCAGCTGGCAATCAGTGTTGTTGGGGGGTATATCTACACTTCTGAGCATTTAACAAAGATTATAATAATTATTGTTTAGCTTTAAATATGGCCATAATATAAATCCAACACAAAAGTTTTCTTGTTGCAAAATAATTTGTAAATTCATATTGCAGATATTACTACAAAAGTCAGTGACTAGATGCTAAATGGACTAAATGGATCACTTTCTCAATTCACTATGACAGTTTTTATATTCTGGAGGTTTTACTTCAGGGATAAACTGATAATTCACATTCTAATTCTGGTGTTTTGGGAAGTTTGGTTTATTTATTTATTTATTTATTTTAAATGCATATCCTATATATCTGTTCAGGTTCCCGGTATATTTAAAAGGAGAAGGATTTAAAAATAAAGTAAATGTTGCACTCATGTTATGTAAACAAGAAATAAAACGGTACCTGTGTATGAAAAGAAATTTTGCTGCAATAGCATATATAAGTTCTTATCATATATGAATAAATACATTTTATTTACATGCTGACGTCTCAGCAAGCACTTTAAATCTGTATAGCTATTCTATAATTTTAGCAAGCAAGATTAGAGAGATAATTGTAACCAAACACTTTGTTGGTAAAACTGAACATCTTTGTTCTAATATCAATATTGACTTCAGTCAGTACTCGAGGTGCAGATTAAGGTTGTTTTTTTTTCTTTGACATGCTCTGTTTTTGGTTTGTTTTTTTTTTTTGCTATTTCATCCTGTCCCAAAATGCATGAATTATTATTCTCCTAGGGGAAAAAAAAAGATCTCACAAAACAACTTCTCCTCTCCCTTAATTTGTAACAATATAAACAGCAAGAGCTGCAAAAAGACCTACATACTACAAAAACACAATATAGAGGTGTATTTGTCAGGGCTGAACCAGTTCTCAAGCAAATATTAAAAACTGATTTGTATCGTTGAGCAACACTTTTTTCCCCACCAACAGACTGGTAAGGCTTAGAAATCAGTTAGCAATGGACTAGTTACTGTGGACAACAAGTATTATTTCCTCACTTACCTGCAAGGTGTACTCAAATAAAATCAGCAGTCAAATGATACATTGGAGGGCTTATAATTATCCAGACAAGACAGTAAATTATGAGCTAGTCAGGGTGTGTACACCCTTTTCATTCTGCTGAAGTAAGGTTAGAGAAGTGGAGACGTATAGGTTCTCCAACATGTCATTGGACTGCTGTGTGTACAGAAACAATATAGGAAATAGACTTTCAAATGTTACTTATACAATTTCACAACATGAAGTAGAGAGGAGTAGAAAATTACTGCAGCTATGGTTTGAACGTCCCCTGTCCAAGTGCAAGGTCCTGCACCTGGGTCAGGGCAAACCACAGTATCAATATTGGCTGGGTGATGAAGGGACTGAGAGCAGCCCTGCAGAGAAGGACTTGAGGGTACTGGTGGACGAAAAACTGGAAATGAGCTGGTAATATGCACTTTCAGCCCAGAAGGCCAACCATATCCTGGGCTGCATCAAAAGAAGCACGGCCAGCAGGTTGAGGGAGGTGAGTCTGCCCTTCTGCTCTACTCTGATGAGAACCCACCTGGAGTACTGTGTCCAGATTTGGAGTTCTCAGCTCAAGAAAGATGTGGACCTGTTGGAGCAGGTCCAGAGGAGGGCCACTAAAATGATCAGAGGGCAGGAACACATCTCCTATGAGGAAAGGCTGAGAGTTGGGTTTTTTCAGCCTGGAGAAGAGAAAGCTCCAACGAGACCTTATTGTACTTACAGGGGGCTTATAAGAAGGATGAGGACAGGTTTTTTTAGAAGGGCCTGTAGTGATAGGATGAGGGCTAATGGTTTTAAACTAAATCAGGGTAGATTTAGACTAGATATAAGGAAGAATTTTTTTATAATGAGGGTGATGAAACACTGCAACATATTGCGCAGAAAGGTGGCAGATGCCTCATCACTGGAAACATTTAAAGTCAGGCTGGATGGGGCTCTGAGAAACCTGATCTAGCTGAATATGTCTCTGGTCATCGCAGAAATGATTGGACTAGATGACCTCTAAAGGTCCCTTCCATCCCAAACTATTCTATTATTCTATCCCAACTCATTTCAGTTCTGCTTCTGGCAAAATATAGCAACTTTCTATTACCAAATCTGGACACAAAAATATACTGTTACATTTTGCTTAGTGGCACAGAGTGAGAGAATTTCACTGACTTAATCTACCTTTCTTGTTCATGTTGTATGTAATTTTAATCTATAAAGAAACCTGTTTGAAAGGCACCATCAGTACTTATCAAGTAAAACACCAATCAACAAGAGTAAAAGAGCGAGATCTGGAGCTTTAATTTAAGCACAAATTACTGAACTGCAGCTAATGTCAAACTAACTGCTGGCCTTTCTTAACAGAGACATTAATTAGATGAACATAGGGAGCAAACAAAGTTCATGATTTGACATTCCATATGAGATGCAGTGCAGTACAGTAGTCTTCCAAGAGAAATAAAAAAAAATATCCAGAATGTTAAAGTAAGAAAATTTTCCTTGCAGATGATAATTGTTGCAGTAAAATTCTGTCAGATTAAATGAGATAGATAGGCTGAACTTTCCTAGAGATAGTTACTGTATGTATTTAAATATGCATCAAATATTTGGAAAACAAAGGAAAACTAAGGCTCAAGTTAAAGTTAATTTTATTTGTTTATATATATAAATGACAAAGTATTTAATTGTGTGACCTCATACTAGCAACATACTCCTCCTTCATCCTTGTTCTACGTATGATCCCCAGGGTTTTTTAATATATAAAAATTATTTCATAAATATATATTCAAGGAAGCGTTTAAGTTCCTCTTAAGCTTTCCTGTGGCATTTCTTATCATAAATAAGTCCATAAATATCAAGATGTTTGTCTTGGCATTATATCTTCTAAACAGAATTATAATCATATTATTGTATTGTATTTCCATGGCAAAATTTTGGTATCATAAGGGCTACAGAGGTGGCTTATGTGAGAAGACAGCTGAAGCTTCCCCCATGCCTGACAGAGCCAATTCCATCTGCCTGTAACATGAATCCACTGCTGTCCAAAGCTGAACCAATCAATGATGTCGACAGTTCCTCTGTAATAACATTGAGAAAGGGTAAAAGGTTAAAAATGGCTGCACAACAGCAGTCAGGAGAGTTTTGAGAATATTAGAAACAACTCTACAGACACCAAGGTCAGTGAAGAAGCAGGGGAAGGAGGTGTTTCAGGCTCCAGAGCAGACATTCTCCTGCAGCCCATGGTAAAAGAACATGGTGAAGCAGGTTGTCTCCCTGCAGTCCATGGTGGAGCAGATATCCACCTGCAGCCCATGGAGGAACCCATGCTGGAGCAAGTGGATGTGCCTTTAAGGAAGCTGTGACCCCATAGAGAGCCTGTGCTGGAGCAGGTTCATGGCAGGACCTGTGGCCTCATGGAGAGGAGTCAACGCTGCAGCAGATTTTCTGGTAGGACCTATGAGCCCACAGGGGTCCCACACTGGAGCAGTCTGTTCATGAAAGACAGGGAAGGGCTCATGTTGGATCAGTTTGTGAAGAACTGCAGCCTGTGGGAAGGACCATTTTGGAGAAGTTCAAAAAAGACTGTCTCTTGTTTCAGAAATATATGTACGTAAACTTGAAGGAGAAAAACATTTTTAATATTATGTAGATAAAGTAACTGGCAGTATAAAGTCACTTAAAATGTAGAACAAATGATACATTCTGATAAAATATTGCTTATTTGGTTTATTTATTTATTTATTTGGTGTAATTTGAGAAAGTTAATTGAAGTAAATATTACTACTTTAAAATACAAATATAAATACACAACAATCTTCTGAGGTCTTTTGTATTTCGTTACTTTTGTGTTGTATTTAAAGAATAAAAATCCACAGTTTTAAAAAGGATGCAATATTTTAAACTTGTTTTATTTTATGTGAAGCTTTTTTCAGTCCTGAAGTATAGCTTACCAAATTACTTCCGTCCTGGTTTTGCTAGGATAGGGTTAATTTTCTTCTCAGTAGCTACAAAGAACTGTGTTTTGTTTTCAGTGAAGATTGTTATGAGAATAATGATGATAACGTAAAAGGACACTTTTTAACTTAACTGGCAACCATACAAGACACAACCACTTGCAGCACCCTGCCCCCTTTCCTCCCCAACCAGGGAATCAGGGAGAGAATTAGAGGGGTAAAGGTCAGGAGACTTGTAGGTTGAAATAAGAACAATTTAATAATTAGAGAAAAATAAAATAATAATAATGATAATAAACAACAACAACTGTGTATATATATATATGAGTGATGCACAGTACAATTGCTCACCACCCGCTGATAATGATCCTGGAGGAGCAAAAAGGAACCCCAAAACCAAATTGCAATCCTGGAAAAGTGAGTTCGAGTGATCTCCAAGACCTTTCTGGTCAATCCCAGTTAAACATAATGTAATATTATATGGAATATCTTAATGGCTTATCCAACTGTCAATTCTGGGGTTTACTGACTACTACAATTTTCTTCTCCACTTCCCCTTCCAGTCCTCTGTCCTTGGAAACTGCCCAGGCACAGTGTCCTTGTAGTTATCAACATTGTTCTCCCTACAATCTCCACTGAAACCCAAACACTGTGCTTTCTAGCTACTAAGAAGAAAATTAACCCTATCCTAGCAAAAACCAGGACAACTCCACTTTCCATTTTAAGAGAAATGTCTCTAAAACTTCAATTTTCTTTATTTTCTTTGTTATAGAACAGAAGTGACATCTGTAGAATGTATACGCTCTGAGCACTCCACTTAGTTGTTGGAGGTCTGTTTGTTTCCTTAGTAATGATTTTAGCGTATAAAATGCATTCCCTCAACTACATGTAATATAGGGAATAATACATATATGTGTTTAAAACTGGACTTGTTAAGTCACTTGTGTTCAGAATTGCTGGTGTTTCAGAGGTTGATACAGCAAACATTTGCTGTAAAAAATATGATGCTTGTTTTACCAGGAAGCCAAGTTAAACATCACTTTTTATAAATGTTGAAATGACTCACAGTAGTCAACACTGACCATTCAAGAGATTGTTTAAACTTAAAAAAGACTGCATAGGAAATTACACTCTGGAAGAAATAAATAGAAGTTTCAGGACAGTCATATGAAGAAAAATGGTAATTTTACATGTTATTCTGGAATGTATAATGGCATATAAACTTTTCTGAGTTGGATTCATCTAGACACATTTACATTCATACAGCTGAGTTAGTCTTGCAGAATTCCTGCATAATGAGTGGAGAACATTAGGTGACATCTACACTGCTGACTTATTCTAACATAGGAAGTGATTCTTGACGCCCTGGTCAATTGCACCAGAGTGATTCATGTCAACTATTTTTCAGGCTAGATCCTCTAAAACTGACTGTCAGCATTTACAATTTCAGGACTGTCATTAAGCTCCAGATTCAAGACATCTAGATTTAGGTGTCTAAACAAACAAGACCAATGCATTTGCCATCAACTAGATAGCTTGTGCCATTTGAGATGCATTAAAGCATTTCTTCTGACATCCACCTGCCAACATGGACACAAATCTTCTCTTGGTCCTCTATTAGATCTACCAGCCTTGTACATATCTCAAACATCAGTGGGAGACCTCAGTCTTTTCTGATCAGCAACTGAAGACCAGGAAGGATTCCCAAGGGAATATCAAATGACACTAGCTACCCATATATTGGCAACAAAATTAGGTCTTAGGTCCAGAGATGTATGGAGCTATTGTACATCCTGTGCCATACTTCCCAACCCTAAGTAAACTTCCTGGATTCCAGAGGAAGTCTTAAATGGCATTAAGTGCAGATGTTTAGACAACTGAATCCCACACGGAATCTCCATTGACTCTAAAGAAATAACCTGGCTCACATGTAGAAATCTACATTAGACACCTACATTTTTATGTTTATAAACTTTAGCTTATTTTCACATACACCTTGTAAATACAAAAATACAAGTGAGATTAATATCGTTCTCTCTGTATGGTTATTGCATTTCTAGCTTTCGCATTTATTAACACCCTTATTTCATGACAGTGTTGTATTAATTGCCCTAAACATTTGCAAAGGTTTAAAAGAAAGAGAGAAATAATATTTTCAAGACTCATTCATACATTCTGCAACAAGCTTTAAAATGACACATTCATGAATCACATTCATGAATGACCAAAAAAAGTGGAATAAAAGAAAAGCTAAATGAGTATTTCTGTACCTACACTGGAAATCCTTCACAAGTAACAACTGCTATTAGTACAGTACAGGTTTAAATGCTTAATGTTTAAAAGGTAGTTGGAGAATAGTTGGCAACAACTGTTGGGTAAGAGGAATAAGCAAGGCCCAGAGCAAGAATAGGAGTCACCCATGAATAAACCCAGCACGTGTCCTGGGTTGGTAAAAAGGGGACAAGGAGCAAAAATGAAGCAACAGGGGTTGTTTCCTCTGGAGGAGGCTGAGGGGAAACCTTCTCACCCTCTAGAACTCCCTGAAAGGAGGTGTAGAGTGGTGGGGGTGGGTCTGTTCAATCAAGGAACAAGTGACAGGACAAGAGGAAATGGCCTCAAATTGCACCAGGGGAGGTTTAGATTGGATATCAGGAAAAACAGACAATGTTTTTAGAAACTTGTTACACTGAGTTGTACAGCTGTGCGTTAGATCCTAATCACTTGTGATTCTAATCTTGTCTATGACAGATTATATGACACTGAATACAGACTTTTATTGAAACTTATCAAATTCTTTACAAAGCACTATTAACTTTGACCTACAATTATTATCTCTTTAATTCCTCTATGGGATTCTTTGTTTCCTGTTTTTAGAAACTTGTTACACTGAGTTGTACAGCTGTGCGTTAGATCCTAATCACTTGTGATTCTAATCTTGTCTATGACAGATTATATGACACTGAATACAGACTTTTATTGAAACTTATCAAATTCTTTACAAAGCACTATTAACTTTGACCTACAATTATTATCTCTTTAATTCCTCTATGGGATTCTTTGTTTCCTCTGCTATTAAGCCCCCTCAAACGAGGTTCCTGTGACACCACTTTAAATAATTATTATTGTTACTATACTATTACAAAGCCCAAAGCACATACAGCTACATGTACAAAATGTAAGAAAGCATGTATACAGTCTGTACAACAATTTATTACTGCTACTGGGCTATTATATAGCCCAAAGCAAGTACAACTATATTACTGATTATATTATCATTAACTGAATACCAATCCGACTCTGTTTCAAAATATTCTCTTTAAAAAGACTGAGTAGAAATGGTTGTTATTTCTGAAAGATGACTGATACCTGTCTACCTTCTTACAGTATTGCACCAGGTGTAACTTTATAGGCACAAGTTCTAGGTACCTGTCCATGAGGAACTGCAAGCAATGGCAATATACAATGCTAGATAAATGAACTTCAAAGAGCAATAAAGGTTTCAATATAAAAAGATCTTGAAAGAAATATGTATCTTTCCAACTCTTTGTTAAAAGTCTTGTCTAAAAGTTGGAGAAGAAGCAAGGGATAGTGATGAAAGTTGTGTTCCACTGAGTGGGAAATTTGAAAGAGCTCAGTGGTATAAGAAATGAAGAATGATACTCTAGGTATATTTCAGGAAAAAAAAAAAATGAAGTTTTGAAAGTGATCAGTGCTTTCTGTTTATCTGTAAAGAGATGGAGTTTTATGTTTTGCTCATTACAGAGAATCACAGAATGGTTGAGGTTGGAAGGGACCTCTGAAGGTCATCTAGTCCAACCACCCTGCTCAAGCAGGGACTCCTAGAGCACATGAACCAGGATTTTGTCCAGAGAGTTTTTGAATATCTCAAGGGAGGAGGATTCCACAACCTCTCTGGGCAGCCTGTTTCAGTGCTCTGTCACCCTCACAGTAAAGAAGTTCTTCCTTATATTCAGGTGGAACTTCCTATGCTGCAGTTTATGCCTGTTGCCTCTCATCCTATTGTTGGGCGCCAATTAAAAGAGTCTGACCCCGTCCTCTAGACACTCTCCCTTTAGATATTTATAAACATTAATCAGATCCCTTCTGAGCAGTCTTTTCTCCAGGCTGAGCAGGCCCAGCTCCCTCAGCCTTGCCTCATATGAAAGATGCTCCAGTCCTTTAATCACCTTAGTCGCCCTTCGCTGGACACAATCCAGGAGTTCCATGTCCTTCCTGTTCTGGGGAGCCCAGAACTGGACACGGTACTGCAGGTGGGGCCTTACCAGGGCTGAGTAGAGGGGGAGGATTACTTCTCTCCACCTGCTGGCAACAGTCTTGTAATACAACCCAGGATACCGTGAGCCTTCCTGGCCACAGGAGCACACTGCTGGCTCATATTTAATTTGTTGTCCACCAGGACTCCCAGGTCCTTCTCCACAGGGCTGTTTTTCAGGAGGCCAGCTCCCAACCTCTACTGGTGCATGGGGTTATTCCTTCCCATATGCAGCCTGTCGAGGTCCCTCTGAGTGGCAGTGCAGCCATCTGGTGTATCCAACACTCCTCCCAGTTTAGGATCATCAGCAAGTTTGCTGAGGAGGCACTCTGTTCCTTTGTCTAAGTCATTGATTAATAGGTCGAACAACACTGGACCCAGTATTGACTTCTGGGGGACACCAGTAGATACAGGCCTCCAACTTGATACCACACCAGCAATCACAACCCTCTGATCTCTGTGATTCAGACAGTTCTCAATTCACCTCACCGTCCAATCATCAAGTCCCCACTTCTTAAATTTTCCCATGAGGATGTCATGGGCAACAGTATCAAAAGCCTTGCTCGAGTCCAAGTATGTAACATCCACTGCCCTCCTCTCATCTAACACTCATGTAACACTGGAGTAGAACCTATTATATGCTTTTTGTTTAAATTCCTCTTTTAAGCTGTAAATGCTACAATTAAATTGTTTAAAATCTTGCTCCTGAACAAAATTATTATTCAATAATTATTTTAATAGCTTAAATAAAATTATTCTTGTATTATTATTATTATTCTATATACATACGATCACCCAGTAACTATTTCACACAGTGAAGTGTACCTGGAAAATATTATAATAGTACCTGGAAATAAAATTGTATTTAAAAAATCCTACATAGTTAAGTAGATTAAATGTTAATTGACTGGTTTTTTGATTACATAGGTATTAGAAACAGTAAGACACAGCTGACAAGGAATTATTCCTATTACCACATCTATACTGCAGTTCTTACAAAGCATTATCTACAACTCTTTTTCTTTCCAGTTGTTGGTCATATATTGTATGCAGTGATCTGCATGCTGATGCAGGAGAAGATTATTTTGTTTAATCAGCAATAACACAAATTACTTTAGTACAGAGTGAGTAGCAATAACTTTGAGGAAGAAGATAAAATAAAGAGTGGGAAAACAACTTCAGAAAACAAATGTAACTATTATTTACTGTTAAATAAAGTAGTCTTAAAAAAAAAAGAGAGGGAGGGTTAGCAATGTCCTACTTCTGTCTTATCAAACACTGCATAAACGAATCACCCAGACAGAAAAGGAGAGGCATTGTGTGTTGTCATGTTACTTCAAGATGACTGCATGTTGGCACATGTGTGGGCTTGAGGTAAGTACACACATCTGGTTTTCCTCATACAGGAACTTGCTTTAAAAGAGAGATAATTTAGAGAAGGATGTCTATCACCAAACCTTTGCTACACGTCTGTGGCAATGTTTCAACTACTCCAGGAAGTGCATAAGAGTGTTACACTCCGAATCATGTTACACTCAGAATCATGTTACAGGCAAAAGGAAACACACCATATATAGGAAGTTAAGAAATTGATATTAAACCAATTAATGTTTTACAGCTACAAATGATGTAACGAACACAAAGACTTAGTAGTAGTACAGATAAAACTGTTATACCCACTTACCACATGCATACTTCTGAGTATCTACCTCTTTAGTGTTGAGATCACACTTCCACTACCTATTGGGAGAAGTGGAAAGAAAGGTGTTTTTTTCATAGTTGACTTTGTTTCTCAGTATCCTAATCTATATCAATTAGCAAGGAAGTAAATTAATTTTCCTCAAGTCAAGTCTGTTTTGCCCATGACAGTAACTGCTAAGCCATCTCCCCACCTTCATATCAACCTATGAGCTTTTTATTTTCTCCCCTTGTCCTACTGAGGAACAGGGGTTGAGTGAGCAGCTGGGTGGGAGCTTGGCCCTTAGCCAAGGTTAGGCCACCACAACCCACCTCCTACATGCACTCTTCTGAGTATCTAACTCTTTGCTCCAGTGCTGAAATCACCCATCCAGGCTCCTTCTGGGCCCAAAGTTTGTCATTCTCAGTCATTCTCAGGGTTGTTAGGCTGGAGGGTGTGACCGTAGCTCTTTAACACTTCAAGCTCCAGGTCAGAAAGAGGAAAGTGCCTATGGCAGGTGCAGTCCTCTTGCCACAGGGCCCCACTCAGAGCTCTGGAAATGTGTTTCTCCTGTCTCCATCCATCCATGCCATCTGCCTCCTGGGGTCCGGCAGGGGAGGGTGGCAAGTGTACTTACCCCACCTCCTGCTACAAAGGGCTATTGCTCCATCCCCTAGCCAAGGTCTGTCAGGCTGATGCCCCTCGCCAGCCAGCAATGCTCCCCAAGTAAACAGCTGCTCCCACTAGATGGGTGAGAGTTGCAGTAGGGAGGAAACTGGGGCAGAGGTCAGGTATGTTCCTCTTATGGCCCTTGAAGGCTCCAAAAAGAAGGAATGTGACCAATAGGATCAAGAAAGTTATCTTACTCTTGTACTCGGCACTGATGAGGCCGCATCTAGAGTACTGTTTTCAGTTTTGGGCCCCTCACTACAAAAAGGACATAGAGGTGCTGGAGCATGTCCAGAGAAGGGCAACGAAGCTGATGAAGGGTCTAGAGTACATGTCTTATGAGGAGCAGCTGAGAGAACTAGAGTTGTTTAGCCTGAAGAAAAGGAGGCTGAGGGGAGACCTTATTGCTCTCTACAGCTACCTGAAAGGAAGGTGTGGAGAGGTGGGGGCTGGTCTGTTCAACGAAGTAACAAGTGATAGGACAAGAGGAAATGGTCTCAAGTTATGCCAAGGGAAGTTTAGATTGGATATTAGGAAGAATTTCTTTACTGAAAGGGTTCTCAGGCATTGGAATGCATTGCTCAGGGCAGTGGTGGAGTCCCCATCCCTGGAGGTATTTAAGAGTCATCTAGACATAGTGCTTAGGGACATGGTTTAGTTGGGGACTTGTCAAGTTAATGATTTGACTCACTGATCTTATAGGTCTTTTCCAATCTAGGAAATTCTGTGATTCTGTGAAAACACACCAAAACCACAATAAAAATATAAATGACACTTAGCAAAATACAGTAAGTGGAATACACAGTTCTGTCACAGTATAAATGCTTCCCATTACTGATTTTTATAAAATGCTCACCTTCACTACGTTTGTGTCCCCAGTCACTAGGAAGGAATATATGCATTGAACTCAGCTCAAGGCTGCTCTGGTGTCTATGAAATTCTTTTGCTAGTTTTCCAGTTTTCATACTCTATGTTTGGCTAAGCCATGTATTCACTCCCTGTCTGTGCTGGTCTGGCTGACTCAGGGAAATATTTACATCATCAGTTGATCCAGTCAATTGTTCATAGCTGTTTATCTATAACAAAAGCCACCCTCTGGTCACCTTTGTGTTGAGTGTAAGTCAGCTTCTTTCCATTACTCTCTGAGCTTCACAGGCATACCACCCTTCCCCATCTTCACTGAGCCTTCTTCCAGTACAAGGTCTTATTCAATGAGTCACGTTCCACTCCTAGTTTAGTCAGTCACATTATCACTACACTGTTTATGCTTCTGAGCCCTCAGCTTTCAATCAGTGACAATATTTTCAAGGTCTTTGTTCTTATCTCATCCATAAAACAGACATCATAACAAAATGGATGCTTGGTACCAAGCTTTTAGACAGCTCACAGCACATGGGTGGAAATATCTCCTGGAGGGGAATATTTTTGTTTTATATTGATTTGAAACTTTTAAGAAGAGTTCTGTTTCTTTCCATAAATAGGTTCCATCCTAGCTTCCAAAAACCAGTCATATACTTATGCCTACAGTAAATTTTAATACTACTAAAAAAAAAAAAAAATCCAATGAGAAGAAAGTATGCAAAGAATTATAAAAAATAATTGTTATCTGCATATCTCGCTAACCAGGTAGCTATCTCTTCTATTGTTTTCCGGAAAACAGAATTATCTCAGTGGCTTCAGATGCTTCCTTAGGACTTTCTTTGTCAAAAATAGTTTAATCCTTTCATTATTTACTTCACTTTCAAGCTATCAAGAGGATCTTGCAATAGGCTTTTTAAGCATGTGTTTGAGATGTCTTACCTTCCTTTTCAAGCTTCTTTTCAAGGTATGTTGGTGATTCCTTTTCTGGAGTTACTCAGATTTATTTCTGCTTGTTTCTGCAGCAGCTCCAAACCAAATAAATAATGTAGGAATGTTAGTAACAGTAAAGAACTAAACATAGGAAACAAAGCTTTGGATATTGCTACGAACCACAATTAGCTTGTTCTCAGGAGCTTTGAAAACATGTTATCTAAAAGTAAAATCTTTATTGGAAATACCTCATTTTATTCTGGTGAATTGTTAAACAACGATATTCTGTAGTAAAGAAGAAAGTATAGATACTAAAAAAAAAAGGCAATTTTGTAAATAAAGGATTTTTTTTTTCTTTTGATTAGGTGCAGTACTATAGGAGGTTTTGTTGATGTCCATTTGCTTTTTCAGCGGTTATATTTCAGGAGGTGGATTATCTAATCTAAATTCATACAGACTGAAAAACCTGAAAGTCTTTCTTGATGTCTGATCTTGATATATGCACCACTTACATCCCAGTTTTATATCAAGCCAACTCACTGACATACCAGCTTCCTTTCCCCTTCTTTGTGCTGTTCCTTCTACATTTCAGTAGGTCTCTGACTGATAGCAGTTACTGCACAAAGAAATTTAGAATAATCTTAAATTAAGAAAACATCCTTTTTAGGGTTTTTAATTGACAGCATGCACCAATTTAAAGCTACCAGGCAGAAAGTAGGGAAGGAAAAGAAAATAGAAAAATAAAAGGAAACCTCTCTCCAGTGGCCAAGTCAGAAAAGCATCCATGGGGACACCAGACAAGCATCCTTTGGGCATCCTCTCCAACACACCAGGTGGTGATGAAAATTAAGATTATGATGATGATAAATTATCGTTTTCTCCCTAGTACAATTACACTTTTCATTGAGACTCTCACAAGGTCCCCAGTGTTAGTTTCTGTTTATGACTGTATTAGTGCTGATTGGAGCAGCTTAATTAGATGTGGGTGTTGCATGCTAATTGATTGTTAAGCTTTGTGTGTGTATATTAATTAATATTTATCAAATATGAAAAGGACTATTACCATGATATCTGCTAGGATCTATTTATTGTAATATGAATTTATAGACTAAAAGCTATAGGGTGAATGGTGAAGGGATCTTAGTGCATAGTTATAGACTAAAACTACAAGCAAAAGGGTGAGGAGATAGGGGAACAGGACGATGGTGATTTATTCAAACACCAAGTGTAGCACAGGGGTTTAATCTCATTGTATACAGATAGGAATCTAGTGGGTTTTAGATGTTTAGGGTACTACAGAAGAGTATAGTTCTCCTATAGGTCCTTCATCTTTTCTGTTTACCTTGTGAAGGTATTTCATATATCCTAGGGAACCTGATATGTCACTTGTCACTTTGACTACCCACTTGTGTGGGTAGTCAAATTGAGCTGTAGATATTTGTCTTCTGGATAGTTAATGTTAGCTAAAATGAGTTCTATCATCAATTTTCATTAGTCAAAGAGAAAAAGACAGTATTTTCCAGGAGACAACACAGTAGATTCATATGCTTATAACCGAGGCCCCCTTTTTAAACTGCTTATTGCATGTCACTGCCAAACTCCACTGACTAAAACTGGAAAATAAAGAAATTATTCAGTTTTAAATATCTGTGCTTAGTGCCACTTTTGGTACTACAGGGCAACCTGTCTGGTCTGCAGGCTGGAGCTGAAGAATATTGTGGTTTCCTACAGAACCTGTGTAATATCTGTTAACGTCATGCAGAGGTATCAAATAACCTCTGCTATTTCAGGACTTTAGCTTTCTAACTTAAAGGCACTTAAATTAGATCTACAAGTTCTTATGAGTTGAAATACAATCTGGATACAGAAGTAACATTCAACTTTTATAATATCTTATACAGAATACTTCTAATCTAGAACCCCTCATTGCTATTTACAAAACTAATTCAAACTGGCACCACCACATTGATGGAAAATTGGCTGAAGGACAGCCAGCAAAGTTACGTTAAATCACAGTGGCCAAGGAGTTGTAGCCAGGATTGGTGTTAGGCACAGTTTTATTTAGCAACTTTATTTCTGCTTTGGATGGAGAAGTAAATAGCACATTAATTAAAATTTCAGATGATATGAAGTTGGAATGTATTGCAAATATCATTGTGGATAAAGAAATAATATAATAAGACCAAGGGAGGTTAGAATTATTGGCAGGAAATAAAATTATATTTTGTCTTGGGAAATATTCAAACTGTATGTCTGGGGAATAACAATTCAGAAAGACCATCTAAGGGAGGGAGGAAATTTTTTTGGTAATAAAGACTAGAGGTGAAGAGAATAGCAAACAATCTGAGCTTCAAGGTACTGTAGTAACCAAAAAATAAAGCAAAGTTGAACTTCAGAAATAAAGATGTTGCGAAGTAAACACAGATACTAGACATTAGAATTAGAACACTGATCGGACAGTGTCACTTTATAACAAAGAATAGCTTGACAAACTGAAAAAAAATAGAAATTAAGAATAAAACCAATTCACTGTCTGGAAGAACTAATGACAATATTAAAGAATAAAAAATCTACATAGTGTAAACCAGCTACAGAAAATTGTTAATGAGAATAGGAGTTTGAAATATTTGAAATTTATACAAAATGAAAGTGAAGAGTTGTAAGTAAGAAAATTAGATGACATTTACTCAAAGAAAAATCAAACTGTGAAGGTGACCAATACGTGGTAGAAGCATATATCTATTTTTTAACTCCTCATCTGTAGAGACAATTGTATACACAGTTCCTCTGCTTATTGGTGAGTTTCACCCAATATTTATAATTCAGTATTGAATATTATTTAGTCATTTTTTCCAGGGTTTCTTCAGAACTGGGTTCTTATGTTCTATATTTTGAAGTTGAAACGTAGACAAAGATATTGGTATATGTAAAATTTGGGGATAGATGGTTTAGACGTTCTGCTGCTGGTAAGCATAAGAAAAGATCAAACAATTTTGAAAGACACTACTTCTTTAGGATCTTTCTTCTTACTCAGTTATTTTGATCTCCGGCTAGAAGTCTCTTACATGAAACTTTGTAAGGCAGAAGCTATATTGTGACCAATGTTTGCAATGTCTTTGTTCTACCACTTCTGATTTTGGCCATCAGGACCCTCTCTGGTTTCTCCACATTTGCATACCACACACACTATTGACAGCCCAAATCATTGGTGGAACAGCAGCAAAACACAAATATATAAATATATAAAATGAGGCTGGACGACCTGCTTTATGTGACCTCTCTAGAGGTCTCCTCCTAGGCCTCTTCTATACTGTTATATTTGGCTATGTGATGACTATGAAATATTAGAGCTATTCTTACATTCTATTGTGTTTTTTTGTTACTAATTGGTTTAGCAGCAACCTGTGCTTTTCAGTTGCTTATGTCTTTGTTTCATATGATGACTTTCTGCGAGGTATATTCAGAAAGAGAAAAAATCACTGTTCTCTCATGTTCTTTTTAACCCACATTTCTTTAAAGAGTCTGTCTTTATGTATAGTTTGTATGTATTCCATAACTGTGATTTTCCTGAAAGGAGAGTTGGGGTGTCCCTAAGAGGTTCTTATTTATGTGACCCATGTTTAGTTATCTATATTAGCTCAGAAGGCAGATAAGGGGCCACCCATTCAGTTACACAGCAGAATTAGAACACAGAAACAGAAAGTGGTGTGTTTATTCCAGATCTGAAGGAGAAATGTCGCACAATTCAAGAAAGCTATTGCACCAGAACAGTTATTTTAATCCTTTAATCCTCTTCCAGTAGATGAAGGGAAGTGATTATTCACTTCTTTTTGGTGCCTGAAGACTGCGTGTGGAGCACTGTCTATTCTGGTTCTACAGTACAAAAAGGACACTGACAACCAGGAGTGAGTATAGCAGAAGACCACCAAATTGTAAGGGATCTGGAACCCATGATGTATAAGGAGAGGCTGAAAGGACTGAGGATCCATGAGGATCTTACTGCTGTCTACAACCTCCAATAGTTAAGCGCTAAAATAAAACAAAATGAAACAAAACAAAACATAGCAAAACAAAACAAAGCAAAAACAAAGCCAGCATTTTCTGAGGTACACAGTGGGCAACACACAAAGTTGATGAAACACAGTGAACAAAAAATGAAACATGAGAAATTCTAACTTGATAGAAATAAAAGGTCTTTCACCATGTGAGTGATCAAACTCGGGAACAGGTTTCCCAGTGTTATCCTTGGAGATATTCCGAATCTGACTGGCCATGATTCTGAGCAACCAGCTGTAACTGGACCTGCTTTGTGTAGGGCCTTGGACTGTGTGACCTCTGGAGGTTTTTTCCAACTTGCATGCTTCTGTGATTCTGTGAGAAGATAATGCCTTTATGTAGGTACAGAGAAAATGTGAGGGGAGGAAAATATGTTTAAATGTTCAGATGAGATCAAAAGAATGTGAATTTCTTATAATGAAAGTTTTTTCTTTACAGTACAAACAACTGTGTACACAGGATTAATTGCTCTAGGATGACTGAACTATGACTAAATATAGATATTTAGGGAGATGTCTATCTCCATTTTCAGTACTTAATTTAAAGTAGATTAATCACTGTTGAACTTCTATCAGAGTTGCATATTGATTGGCAGATTGTGGCTAAATCTTTTATCAGCTGAGCTCTCTCATCATAAGGACCTTGCAGAATAATAGCCGTCTCACAGAAGGAAATATTACTAATTGACCCAGATCTCCAAAATCACACGGGAAGAGAGGACTGTGAGAAAAAAAGTAAATACTCTTCCAGTTTTGTCACTAAATAATATAGCTAAATACAAAATATAGGTGTACATTGAATTTTGGCTTGAGTTCTAGTGAGTGTGTGTTCTTAACACATAATTACTAAGTCCCTAATTCACTTTGGGCTTAGCTTGCCTTCTGGAACTATTTTTGCCTGTTCCATTAAGATATCACAAATTCACTTCTCTCTTTCATAAATATATTTCTGTGTTCAATAGAGATGCTTTTGTTGAATATATATTTCTCACCACATGAAATCTATTGTTTACAAGAAGCTTTCATGTAGGACAATTATTTCTAATGGTCTGATATATATACTTTTAAAATATTAAATTGACAGTTTCTCAATATGATATCAGTCTATTTGCGTACTATATATGGGCTCATGAATATATTAAAATGTAATTTTATAATTCCTTTTAAAAACCTTTTTTTGTGGGGAGGGAAAAAGCATCTTTATAGCTGAATTTAACACTGAATTTTGAAGCCCTGATCCAATTTTATAAAGAAAAGCTTTTAAGTATCATTTTTTATGGGATTCACAAAAGACAACAAAAGAGAAATAAGCCTATGATCTTTATCCTTCATTAGAGACAAACAGCAATCTGCAAACTGACCCTGAAATGATACTACATTCAAATAGTACACCGACTATTCAAGGATAAACATAGAGACAGGCTTTGTCTTACCTATGGTTCAATGGAGTATTTGTTGAACATCACAAACTTCCTTTGTTTGTTCTACACAACAAAATAGATAACTAAAATCAAAATAAATCTTTGAAACAGAATCTGTAAATAGCAAGCCTTTGAACTGGAGGATATACGGTTTAATTGCTGTGTTGCTTCTGCCTTCCTGACCTAATTCCTGATCTATAGGAACTGGCAGTCATTACATAATACCTTACCTTTGTAGTTGTTTCCAATGGCTGTTTATTTGATTATTCACAATATGTCTTTTAAGCTGCTTCTCTAATGTCTGTCTTAAAACATAAACACCGCAAATAATTAAAACAAAATTTTCACACTATAATAATCCAAATTCCACATTCCTTATGTCCACTTTGGTCTATGACGGACTTGCTGGTCCATTGCTAGTCAGTTGATTTATTAAGATGATGCAAGTATTCTATAAAGAATGCCATTTTCTCCTTATTCCAAAGTTAAAGGGACAAAGGAATCTGGTGGAATACAAGATATAATGAGTGAAATAACCTGCAAAACATGTACTGTATGCATATTCTCCACATCTTATTCAACACATTCAAGAAAATATGTAATATATGTTATTGAAGAATAAATAATTTGGGAAAAATATCCGTCGCTAGCTTGTCAAATCCTCATTCAAATAATACCATCAAATCCTTTATAAATTTAACTAAAACTGAATGAATTATTAGAATGACAATAAATTTCCTAGCTTAATAAAGAACCACAGCACTAATGAAGTGTGAAGACAATTGCAAGGAGACAATTAATTAGATCATTTATAAGTCATTAAGTAGCAAACTGCTATACCCCCTGTTGGTTACTGTTAGTGATGAAAAGAGATAAAACAGTGGAACTGTTGCTTCAGGTGTTAAATTCAGTTTACATGTTCCAAGAAGTTAGTGTGCACGTGTCTATTTATTTCAGCAGCACCACTTTTTCTGCTGAAGCCTAGTTTTCAGGGCCTTGGAATGTGAGAGTTCAATACCTAGAAGGTGTACTGTCATATTGTCTCAATTTGAAATGTAATTGCACTTCAAACTCAAAACATATACAGGAAACTTTGCTATGTGAATTGTCTACAATAAGACCTTTTGTCATTTGGAAAGGTGGTTTTAGTCAAGCAACATGCAGTTAATGTGATACTGCCCTTTTTGAATTTCTGAGTACCAACAAACAAGTGTTAAGAAAACGTAACTTCTGTCAATTGCTACTTTACACTGAAGAGCTTTTCAATAAGTAGGTCTTCCAAGTGAAGATGTGAACAAGATGTAAAAATGATCACATGATACAAACGGGCCTTCTTTTTTAAGATTTCTGTAAGTTGTGACCCTCTTTCAAATAAAAATGGCAGTGACTTAACTACACCTTAGTGGAAGGACATAAGCATGTATATTTTCAGTTTATAGGCTTTTGGAGCTTGGAGAATATCCACTAGGACTAGCTTAGGTGCTACCTTGCCAAAATATTACACACTTGGCTCAGATATATGTGTCATTTTAATTTATATGATTACCTTACTATATGAATAAAGAAATTGTAACGTCTCTGAAAATCTGCAGAGACACAGCACTTTTAAAACAGATGTCTAAGGTTTTTTTTGTTTTGTTTTTGGTTGGGTTTTTTTTTTTTACAAACTACATGGTTTATCCAATTTTGTAAATTAAATACCTTTAAAAAAAAAATAAAATATGGAGAGCTAAATGAAATACAGCGTGTGGAAGGTCCTTGGTTCTATGCTTCCTCCAATCTAAGTGAGAAGCAAGATGCTTTGCATCCCAGGAGAGTGTTATGAATAAGAAGACATGCAATACTTAGTTAAAAAAAAAACATGTTTTTTTTGTTTGCAATTAGACATACAAAAGTCATTGATGGCTACTAAAGAAAACAGTGTTTAAGGTATTTAGCTGAGTTGGAAAACATGGATCTCTGATTCCTGCTCTCAGAGTTGTTTTTGTCTCTCTCTCCAGATAGGTGAGGACTATGCTTGACTAAAATATTCCTTGCTTTAGTGGTTGTCATATTCCTAAGAAATGCATAAGTTTAGCCCTTTTTGAGACTAAGAACTTACCATTTTTTAGCTGAATACTAGAGCTGGGCATATTCAACACAAATGTTGAAATTAGTTGTGCTACATGGAACCACACAGGGTCTTTGAGGGGACTTTAATTCTCTTTCC
>NW_010289065.1:0-2228 GCF_000700745.2 Antrostomus carolinensis | reverse complement strand
CTGAACACAGATCAATATAAATCTCCCAGAATACATGCTCCTGAGAATTCCTGTGTAATTATACACACAGGGAACTTGAGGTTACAAAGGAAGTAAGTTATTATTTTTGGATGCAAGTGAGGTTAACCAGTCATGGCAAACACACAGTTGAGATTACTGTCTTGGGTTTACTTTGATTTTAAACACCTAATTCACAACATGGACCATTTGTTAATGAAACAAATGCCACATGTTCTTATCAGAAAAAAAGATCTGGAGCGGACAGTCCTGGTTTTTGGCTCTCCCATAAGATAGCTGTTTGACATTGGTCTAATCACTGATAAGGCCAAGTGTAACTATTTTTCCTGGAAGAAATTAGTTTAATTTAACTTTACTGCCACTGTAAATTCAAATAGTATAAATATTTTAACTTTAAAATCATAGAATCATAGAATGGTTTGGATTGGAAAGGACCTTAAAGATCATCTAGTTCCAACCTCCCTGCCATCAGCAGGGCCTTCCACTAGACCAGGTTGCTCAAAGCCTCATCCAACCTGGCCTTGAACACTTCCAGGGAGGGGGCATCTGCAACTTCTCTGGGCAACTGGTTGCAGTGTCTGACCACCCTCACAGTAAAGAATTTCTTCCTAATATCTAATCTGAACCTCCCCACTTCCAGTTTGAAGCCATTACCCCTTGTTCTAGCATTAACTGTCCTTGTAAAAAGTCCCTCCCCAGCTTTCTCGTAGGCCCCTTCAGATACTGGAAGGCCGCTATAAGATCTCCCCAGAGCCTTCTCTTTTTCAGGCTGAACAGCCCCAATTCTTTCAGCCTGTCCTCATAGGAGAGGTGCTCCAGCCCTTGGATCATCCTGGTGGCCTCCTCTGGACTTGTTCTAGCTACTCCAGTTCTCTCTTGTGTTGGGGGCCCCAAAACTGGACACAGTACTCCAGATGGGGCTTCACAAGAGTGTAGTAGAGGGGGAGAATCACCTCCCTCCACCTGCTGGTCACGCTTCTCTTGATGCAGCCCAGGATATAGTTATTGACATTCTGGGCTGCGAGTGCACATTGCCAGCTCATGTTCAGCTTCTCATCCACCAACACTCCCAAGACCTTCTCCTCAGGGCTGCTTTTGATCCATTTCATACCCAGCCTGTATCTGTGCTTGGGGTTGCCCCAACCCAGTAGCGGGACTTTGCATTTGGCTTTGTTGAACTTCATGAGGTTTGCACAAGTCCACCTCTCAAGCCTGTCAAGGTCCCTCTGGATAGTGTCCTGTCCCTCCAACATGTCAACTGTACCACACAGCTTGGTGTTGCCGGCAAATTTGCTGAGGGTGCACTCAATCCCACTGTCCGTGTCTCCAACAAAGATATTAAACAGCACCAGCCCCAATATCAACCCCTGAGGGACACCACTCACTGCTGGTCTCCACTCAGATATTAAGCTGTTGACCAGTACACTTTGAGTTAGACCATCCAGCTAGTTCCTTATCCACCAAGTGGTCCATCCATCAAACTCACGTGTCTCCAACTTAGAGACAAGGATGTCATGCGGGACACTGTCAAATGCCTTGCAAAAGTCCAAGTATTTTTGGATTTTTGTACAATATAATGACATGCCATTTGGACTTGCTTCAAATTATTTTATTCAGAATGGCATGACACAGTAAACAACATGCGTAACATGGTACAAAAAATCATGTAAGGAAGCAATGGTTCTCAGAAATATTGTTCGTGGTGTTGACTTTCATCTTATTGATCTACAATAATGCTCTTCTGTTACATATATTCTGTCTGCTGGAGAAGAAAATATTAAACTTCTGAGTTATGTTTTCTGTTTAAGGTATTTATGTTTTGTCTTGGTTATGCTTTTCAGATTGTAAAAAAAAAAAAAAAAAAACCAAACAAAAAAAGAAAAAAAAAGAAAAAAATATGTTCCATGAATTTTCAGTTTTGAAAAATAGTAAGCAGAAAAAAATTAGATTCCTAACAAGAATTAGTTTCTTTGTTTGCTTAAGTGTACTGGCTTTGGCTGGGATAGAGTTAGTTTTCTTCATAGTAGATTGCATGGTGCTATGTTTTGGATGTTTTAGCTATTGCTGAGCAGTCCTTACACAGCATCAGAGACTTTTCTGCTTCTCACACTGCCCTGTCAGCAAGTAGGCTGGGAGTGCACAAGAAGTCGGGAAGGGACACAGCTGGGACAGCTGACCTTAATGTCCCGATCCGATATCGGGGATAATTT
>NW_010289064.1:3865-7866 GCF_000700745.2 Antrostomus carolinensis | reverse complement strand
CCCCAGCCTATACTGGAGCCTGGGGTTGTTATCAAATTCCTTGGTTTGATTTACTGCAACGTTGGACAAATGTTTGGAAGTATCTATGCCATATGTTAAGACATTGCGAAAGGAAGAGGGCAGAGCAGTGAATCTCTTGAATGCTCACGAGATGGCTTCTCTTTCCTTTAGCACCAGGGCTTGCTTATGAGGGTTAAAGTACGTGCTTGTGAAACTGGAGCTTTAGACTTAGAATGCTTTAAAATAAAGCGTTCTGTGCAGCGGCTGAGTTCTGCAGGTGTTTTGTACAACTTGATCTGGTAAAGAATCCATCTTGATGCCAACCTTTGGGCCTTAAAGTATCCTTTGCTCCCCTCAAAATGTTGGAAAACTTGAATTTATTGTTCAGTGTAACTTCAGCTGTAGCAACAGCTCGAGTCACGACAACAGAGAAATCATGGGTGTTTAAACTGCGTGAACAAAAAACTTCAGAGAAACTTTGGATCCAAATTTAATTTTGGTATCAGACTTGTGGTAAGAACTATACAGGGCTCCACTATAACAAGAGTTCTGCTAATGCTTATTTATCTTCTCCAGAACACTTTTAGAAAACACTTTTTTGCAGAAGTAATAAGCTATCAAAGGTCTTTCGAACACTACCTCCTACTCTTTCATGAGACCAGAGTTTAGGTCAGGAGGAAGAGAATTGTAGCAGTTGGTACAGGTTCAATCTGTCAGGTTTCAACTTTAGGTTTGCTTATAGCAATTGTGTGGGTCACTTCACTGGTTTCTTTTAAATTTACTTAAATGAGTAAGGATTTTACCAAGTATTTATTGTGTCACAACAACTTAATATTGTAGTAACTGCTGTCCTGTAAGTAACTGCTAGATGGCACTGTGTCACTGTGCTTTCACCAAAATTATTATTGAAACCTATTTTTTGAGAAAAAACCTTTTAAATTAACATTTAGGTTAAAAATGGCATTTTATTGAATTTTATTTTCAATTTAGTCACTTAATTGATCCTGCTACAAGTGATCTCTTGGCTCAGGGACTTACTTTGCATTGTTTGAAAGGACTCAAAAGTTCAGAGGCAGCCTTAGCAAGTGAAGTAAAATTTTCCTGGGTTTCCCACACAATTAATAATGCAGAAGCATTGCATATATTAGGCTTATGTAAATATCCTGGAAGATTATGCAGAAAAAATGAGATCCATTGTTGGGTCGAATATGGCCACAAAGGAAATGAAGGGGTGATTAGTATAAGTCTGCTGAGATTAGAGGGATTTGTATGATTTTTCTTAATGGATCGTCATCCATGGATGTTCATGCTAGTTACACAAAGGCTTTATTTTCAGAATCTTAGCTAGGAAAGCTTAAAATTGGTTGTAACTTTTTTTTTTACTCTTTGTAAAATTGGACTTTGGGCTTTGGAGTGACTGTGCCATATTATTGTAAGTGTTGTAGTTCTTCATTCATGGAAAAGAAGACACCCCAATAAAGCTTCTGGCTGTGGTATTGAACAGCTTGTGGTGTGATGCAGCCCAGGGTGTTCTGTGTCCAGTCAGGCTGGTGCAAGGGTTCTTCAGAATGATCAGTGTTAGCAAGTGGTTGTCACTGTGCAGGAAATACAATAGACTAAGCAGTCAATTTCCCTTACTGTAATGGTTAAAAAGATTTTAGAAATTTTGCCAAGGCAGATTTTCATGGTTCTCAGGTATGTACATCAGGAAAGCTTCCATCTCTTGAAGATGTGGATTCTTCCAACAGAAGAAGAGTTTGCTTCAGCTGCAGCTTGTGCTATATGTCATTAAAAAAACCAAACAAACTCCAAAGGGTCTGTGAAGTGCAAAAATAGCATTTATGTTACCAGATTGCATGTTTTCTCTATGCATGTATGATTGTTTTTTTTGTATTGTTAAATGGATTTTACTTGTTTTTTGGGAAGGGGGCACAGATGTAGCTGCTGAGTGCTGTAGTTGTCTCTAACTGTAACAATTATGTGGATTAATTTCCTCATTAGGGTATATTCTTATTTACTTCCTGAGATGTTGCTGTCTTTGTTCACACCTGTACTAGCCTATCAGTGAGTATTTGCATTGTGTTTATACAACATGTCGAGTTTGACTCACCTTCCTGGCACTATTTGAAGTCACTTGATGAATTTGTACTTGGGTTTTCAGATGTGCTGACTAGCACACATGAGGAAGAAAACGAACATTTGGCATAACACTTGGTTCTTTTAAAAAAAGCAAACAAATGAAAAATGCTAGCAGATATTGGCACAGGGACTTTTCTTATAGGAAGGTTCTGAGGAAATACTGAGCAGTTCCTTTTGCTTTCTATAGCTGTGAAACTTTGTTAAAACCATTTTTCTTTTTTTTTTTTCACTGAGTTTTGGGGGAAAACCTCATTCATTTTGAAGAAGTGCTCTTACAAAGGCTGTATACCAGAAGGAAACAGAAAGTGGTTTCTAGCCATATATAATTTTCAATACATTGAAATCACAGCAGTCTGAATTAGTTTGTTATATGAGGCTGGATGGCAAAAGAAGGATGCTTGTATCTGTGAACAGTGGAAAAGCTAAGAAGATCTGTTGTCTTAGCTGAAAGTTTCCTCAGTTTAGGAAAAATATGTAACTGTAGTATAAATACCCAGAGCTGCTGATTCCTGATCATGATGCAGTGATTCTAAAGTAGTCAAGTTTCAGTTTAAAATGTGAAAGAATTAGTTTAACTCTTTATCTTATTTTACAGGTTTTCACAGCCTTTGGTCTGAAGCAGTAAGGCAGCTTCTAGCATGAATTAGTAACCTGTAGTTAGTTCAAGTTAAGGTCTTTCCTCTTGCATCTTGATTAATTAGATTCTGCAAGAAAATGGTTTAATAATGAAAATAGTGGTTTGTTGTTTGTTTTTTGTTTTTTTTAGCCATCGAGGCCTGTGCTCAAATTATGATTCAAGAATTTGTAATTTATAATTTGTAATTTAAGGGGTCTGCCTTTCTCATCCTTGTTGTTACTGGATACTCAAAGAAAGAAAATTAATACAACCTGGAAATGTTTTTCTAAGCTTCAGTGGAAAAAAAAAAATTGAGACCTCATATGAACTAAGGTTGGGTTGTTGTTTTTGTGAGACCCAAGACACTGAGAATACCTACTAATCAGCAGCTTCCCCGTGTAACACTTTGTTTTTAAGTTTTCATAGATGTATTTTTTCCTTTTCATTAATACATTCTGGCTTCTTGTAAAAGCAGTTCCATTCCCATTAACACCTACTTCAGGTACCAGGAACTAAATCGAGAATATACTTTGATATATAGAAAGTGTGGAAGTAGTTAATGTCTTGCTAACATCAAGGAGTGTGTGATTTAACAGACAAACTGGGTGGTATTTGCTACGAAGTTGTACCCAGTTATGTTTGAAAACACGTGTGCCATCTATGTTGTGAACCATATTCTCACTAAACCAATTCCTAAAATGAAAGATTTAAAGCCTGATGAATGAGGTGGGTTTAAGATGTGTTTTAAATGGAACTATTCATATCTTTCTATATGCTAAAACACTTTCTTTTTTAACCTCTACAGAGTCTACTGATTTTTGGCATCACTTTCTCTAGCATTGTTTCACAAATGTTTTCATAGTTATCCCTTGAAAATAGAGTAGTGTCTTAAAGTATCATTCTGGAATAAACAATGAAGAGACTTCTTTGTCCAAAAAAAAAAAAAACAACCCAACCAAACAACTGTTAAAATGGGACTTTCCATCCTTGTTTAAATATAAGTTTTAGCTGCTGCATGAAAGTGACAATAAGCAAAGGACTACCTAGGTAATGCTGAAATACCTATTAAAATAGGTGTTCAAAAAGTGTTTTTACCCTTTTAGATACATAGTTTAGATTCCTAAGTTAAGTCTAATTAGCTAACTTGAGAGCGACTTGCTTTCCTGAAGCATGTGCTGGAGATCAGGAGTCCAGTGATGTTGGCTTTTTCCCTTTGACTATACAGGGAGTTCTGCTCCTAACTCAC
>NW_010289064.1:0-3403 GCF_000700745.2 Antrostomus carolinensis | reverse complement strand
TCAACTGATCATCCACCAGCACTCCCAGGTCCTTCTCTGCACGACTATTTTGCAGCAGGTCAGCTCCCAACCTGTCCTGGTGCCTGGGATTGTTCCTCCCCAGGTGCAGGACCCTACACTTGCCCTTACTGAACTTCATCAGGTTCCTCCCCAACTCTCCAGCCTGTCCAGATCTCACTGAATGGCAGCAGCACAGCCTTCTGGTATATCAGCCATTCCTCCCAGTTTAGTGTCATCATCAACTGGTTGAGGGTCCACTCAGTCCCTTCATCCAAGTCTCTGATGAAGATATTGCATAGGATTGGACCGAGTCCTGACCCTTGGGGAACACCGCTAACCACAGTCCTCCAACTAGACTCTGCACCGCTGATTACAACCCTCTGAGCTCTGTCATTGAGCCAGTTCTTCACCCACCTCACTGTGCCCTCATCTAACCAACGCTTCCTGAGCTCACCTATGAGGATGCTGTGGGTTACGATATCAAAAGCCTTTCATTACTTTAATAGCTAAATGCAGGATTATTTTGAAGAAGTATTTTGGTACCTTTCTCATTATCTAACCCTAGGTCATGAAATCTTTGGTGGGCTGCCTTGAAAAATCTGTTGGCTGGATGAAAAACCAGAATTTGTTCAGAAAGGGACATAATTGGTGGTTTATGTGAGGGGCAGTTCAGTTTTCTTCAGACTCAAGTAAAGGTGGTCTGAGTACTTCAGTTGCAGTGATGTTTCTGTGTACGGGAGCTGTTCAGAATAGATAGCCCATTGTGAACTTTTAAATTTGGCTTTTAATTAGCATGAGACTTCTACCACCTGCTGAAGTAGAGTTGGAGTGTCTACTGACCTGAAATGAATGCACATGTTCAGTATTAATACTGCATGTCTGGATCCAGACAGCAATCTTTCATTTTGACATGCACGTAGTCAAAGTAAATTAATGTTTAAAATCTGAATGCTTGAAGTTCAGCCAGAGTGTGCATTCATAATTATCTTCAGACTACTTCAAATAGAAATGCATGGAGCTTTTTTTTATTCTTTATTTACAGTATGTACAGGTAAAACTTGGGATATTAGTAGATAGATTATGTTGAATATTTTCCTCCTCCTCATGAACAATATTTATTAAATGCCTTTAAAACAGTTCAGTTATAGGGTTTAGTGTGCACCGTGTTTTTTCATGTGTCTCGAACAATTGATTTCAACTTTGTATTGTAGTTTTCTGGTTGAGTAGATACATGTAATTAGTCTTAGAAATGATTATTTTGTTACAGGAAGATCTAAGTTATTGTAGGTTTTTGTGGTCAGCCAAAAAACTGCTCTTTTGTCTCAGAAGAGATGTTTTCCAATGAACAGCATCATGACCTTTCAGAGATTTGATTCTGACCGCAATATCCCCTCCCTTAATTTAAGCTGTGGATTCTTAAATCTCCAAGAAGATAAATAGTGGGAATATTGCCATTCAATCCAACCCTGCTCAGACTACAGCAAAAGGATTTTTAACGTGTGCATTTAAAATAGAGCGTGGTCCTGCAGATAGCTGCAGCTCTTAACAGCACAAACATTTCTTATACTAATTTTTGATTGCAAGTCAAGTACAGTTCAAGCATTGAAGTAATGCTCAGGCAGGACAATGAACTTAAAAATGTTGTAATACTGAGGTTTATACATGTGTCTTCAGCAATGACAATTACTGGCAAGAAAGCCAAGTGATAAATATGTTTGACACGCTACTGTGTCCATTACTTTTTGCTATAACACGATAATGGAAAATCTTCCCAGTGATTCTTTTCTTTTTGTTTGTTAAAAATTAATAAATAACCCTGATGCTTAATGGAGGTCACGTTCACTGATTGTAAGAGTGAAAAGTCTGTTGGTACATCATCTATCTTATTTTTGATGTTGAGACTATAATGAACCTAAGCCCAAAGCTGTTATCTGTAGAGCTGTGTTCAGCTTGAAGTAGTTCAGATAAGTGGACGGTATGTTTAAATCTGAAACTTATAAAGGACATAAATTTGTAAAAAAACAAACAAAAACCCACCATCCATCCCCCCCAAACCACCCCAATCTATATAGAATTATAAATGAGTATAAAAATGTTTGTGTGGTGTCACTGCATCTGCACGTGAACAGTGTTTGAACCTGAAAGAGGTGTCATCCTCATACTGGTTTTTGTTGGTGTCTTGTTAGTAGACTAACAGAAGAAATGTAAACACTGATAACCTGTAATATCTGAGCTCTGAATGGGAATTTTGCTGCTGACCAGAGAAGAATCTTTCTTGGTTTTTTTTTCTTCTTTTGAATTTGTGATTGATGACTGCTGGGTAAACGAAGAATGGGTAAATAGATTTGTCATACTTAATCTTTCTTTCATTAGATAACTTTCTAGCTTGAATTCAAGTGGTACTGTCTAATCATAGAATTTCTTGAGTATGGAGATTTATTATTAAATGATCTGTTCCAGTCTGTTATTCTGTCCTATTTATAGTGTTTGTGAATTCATCTCATACCTTCCTGCCAGAAAGATTCAGCTGTGGTAGATATTACAGCACTTTCTTGTTTCATGGTTGACTATGGATCTGTTTTTAAGCTATCTGCAGGGCAAGAAGAGGTTCCTCAGTTTTTCTCTTGTTTTACCTGCTTTTAGGAAGAAAGAAATACGGCTTTGTCTTGATTTTACAGCAGGAGGTGCATATGTGTGATTGCAAAGCCGAGTATTTTTGAGTAATGTCCTTTTCATTGTATTATGCTTTGAAATGGGTACCCAGCCCTGTGAGCCAGAAGCCAGGGATGGGGAGCAGAACGAAGCTTCCATGATCCAGGAGGTAATGGTTAGAGACCTGCTCAGCCAATTAGACATTCAGAAGTCTATGGGGCTGGATGGGGTTCACTCCAGGATACTGAGGGAACTGGCAGAGGTGCTCACCAAACCCTTTTCCATCATCTACCAACAGTCCTGGCTGACTGGGGAGGTTCCACGTGACTGGAGGGTGGCAGAGGTGACGCCCATTTACAAGAAGAGCTGGAGAGAGGATCCAGGGAACTACAGGCCTGTCAGTGTGACCTTGGTGCCAGGGAAGGTGATGGAGCAGATCATCTTGAGTGCCATCACACAGCAAACACAAGCCAACCAGGTGATCAGGCCCAGTCAGCATGGGTTTATGAAAGGCAGGTCCTGCCTGACTTACCTCATCTCCTCCTGTGACAAGGTGACCTGCTTAGTGGACGAGGGAAAGGCTGTGGATGTGGTGTACCTGGACTTCAGTAAAGCCCTTGACACTGTTTCCCACAGCGTTCTACTTGAGAAACTGGCTGCCAGCGGCCTAGACAAGCAAACTCTCTGCTGGGTTAAAATCTGGCTGGATGGCCAAGCTGGGAGATTTGTGGTGAGCAGAGTTAAATCCAGC
>NW_010289063.1:0-245 GCF_000700745.2 Antrostomus carolinensis | reverse complement strand
ACATTTTCCACCCAAATCCAACATTTTTTCACCAAAATCCAACATTTTTCACCAAAATCCAACAATTTTCCACCCAAATCCAAGATTTTTCACCCAAATCTCACATTTTCCACCCAAATTCAACGTTTTTCACCCCAAATCCAGAATTTTCCACCCAAATCCAACATTTTTTACCCAAAATCCAGGATTTTCCACCCAAATTCAAAATTTCCCACCAGAAATCCACAATTTTCCCATCAAAATCC
>NW_010289062.1:61935-71621 GCF_000700745.2 Antrostomus carolinensis | reverse complement strand
CTCTTCTCGGTGATGCCCAACGGTAGGACAACGGGCAGTGGGTGCAAACTGGGGCATAGGAAGTTCCATGTCAATGTAAGGAAAAACTTTTTCTCTGTGAGATTGACAGGACACTGGCTGCCCAGAGAGGTTGTGGAGTGTCCTTCTCTGGAGACATTCAAAACCCACCTGGAGACGTTTCTGTGTGACCTACTGTGGGTTATCCTGCTCTTGCAGGGAGGTTGGACTAGATGATCTTTTTAGGTCCCTTCCAATCCCTGACATTCTGTGATTCAAAAATAGAGTTTAGCTATGTATTTCCTTACATTTATGTACTTCTTTCATTTCACGGGACATAAAATAACTCTGGGGGCTGCTACAATGCCATTAGAAGTTCTTTCATATTTGATCTTATGAAGTAGTTTTTGTCATAAAATAATACGATATCAAGTAAGAATATGAAGCTGAATCCCCTCCCTACTAAATGGAGCTCATAGTAACCTGAAAATAAGTGCAAGCAACCTTGAAGTCTTACCTGAAATTCACTGGTCTGGACAAAGCATCAAACCAAGAAATTGTGCAGGGAGCTCTATATTTAAAACTCTGATGTGTCCATGCTTTAGGTGCCCCTCAGTTCTCTTGTGTCGGTCAGTCCAGCTGTGAGGGCAGGACTGTAGGAGGGAGCCTTTCAGTTACTGATACCTGAGCTGGCATAAAACTGCAGAACCTGCAGTGAGCAATGGAGCTAGTGTAAGCAACTCTGCAACCATGAATAACAGCTCAGAGCTAGGTATCTATGGACTCCTGCTGCAGACAGATAATCCAGCTTGCTATACCAGGGGCCTGATCCAGTATGGTAATTTATTTGCTTGTAAACTACATTTCATACAAATGAGAACAGAAGAATAATTAATATTTCCAATCTTAAAATTTAAACATTTATAAATACTAGCTATTCTTGATTCCCTAAATATCAAGAGTCCTAAAATTTTCTCAGCAACTAGGCTCTTAATTCAGATGATTGGATTCTACAAATTGACCAAATGACCAACGACATTTGGAAAAACTCAAGAAACAGGTGGAATTTGACTGTAAGAGAACAGAGGTTGCACCCTGTTCCTCTATGAGCTCCACTTACACCTGAATGTAAAATGTGCCCAGCCTGACTTCACCAAAAAGCTAATGGCCTGATCATCCATTTCTATCCTACCTAGAAATATTGCTCTCTCTCCTTGAAGTCACAGTGCCCTGTGTACAAGCATATCGTAGGCAGTAATATTATATTCAAAATGCACCTAGGTGGATGTGAATTTTGTGGAGAGTGCACTGGATGAACCTCCAACTGACAATTTTTTCCCATCTGGTAAAATGATGCCTGCATTTGAAAATGCTCTACCCATGAGGACTAAGTAATACACTGCAAAAAGTTAAGTCTAATAATTATTGTAGAGGAAAAAAGACATTAAAACAATAAGAGTTAAGAAGCATGATTCCTCAGAGTCTTCATTAATTGGCTTTGTGATTTCTAGGAAGTCATTAATGTTTCCCTTTTCCATGCACTAACTAAATACTGTAAGGCCATAATTAAAACTAAAAAAATTGAAGCATCAGTAGCTTTAGTAACTGAGTAAAAAAATTAAAACATCACTGGCAATGTATGTAAAATGCAAAAATGCTCCTGATTGGTTTCCCAGTGAGTGAATTTACTGGAAACATACGGAATACAGCAGTGAAATGTTCTAAACGTGATAATATGTAGCTGTACATTACAGCATATGAAGTGCTGCAAACAATTAACTAAACAAGTTAGGGAGAGATTATCTATCTCCAGTGGTTCCAGCTTCCTCAGTATTCAAAACCAATGTAGGGGCTGCAGCATTACTTGTCACCTCCCTTCTCCATGCCACGGGGTGAGAGCCAAGCTGCTGATGGGAACAGATGGCCAAAAGGACGAGGAGACTGGGAGCTTGACCCTCATCTGGAATTTCTCAGGCTGTAACAAGGGTGAAGAAAAACCACCAGCCAGACATTGTGCCGCTGTTGTCAGAGCTGCCCTTGTGCTGCTGCTGACATCTTGATGATTCACACTTTGCCAGGCAGTCTGTTCAATAATGGCTGCTCTGTAGCTCCAAGAGGAATCAAAAATGGAACAAGATTAAATTTGCTCTGAGTTGTACCAGTGCATTAATGGGAATGGCAACGATGTGTGGAGACTGACCTGTAACTGGATAATTGTCTGATACTCATTTGTTATGGAATAAAGGAAGCCTAATTAAGAAACAGCAGACAGAAAATGCAAGAAGTCTCTGCTTTTAAGGAAGTCTGCACTCACTGAAAAGAAGGTTTTAAAGTATCATTTAGCTAGCTTCAGCAGCACACCATTTAAAATTACAGGAAAATCTAACAGTACTTGTTCAGACAACCTGAAACCAAGTCTTATCTAGAGAAGTCATAATAGGCCAGTTACAAATAATGATATAATTAAAAAGATCACTGCTGTGAAATATTCTCTCTCAGAAACCCAGTATTTTTTTGTCAGGTGTGGATTTGAGGTTGTGAAATCTTGAATAGCTTTATGCTCACCACCAGCTTTCATTCATATCCATGGTAAAATTCCTTAACCAATATGTGTCAAAAGTCATTTATCATAGTATATTTGGCACTGGTACAAATCTGTAGTATCAGCCTCCTCTCATTCACAATTTCAAAAAGGCGGGTTTAACAGTGACTTGTTATGAATTCATTTCAGGCTCCAGAAACTCTGTTTCTGTATAGTGCATCTGCATGCTGAGCAAAGCCTTCTGTACAGCCTTTGGTGGTAGCCTGGCAAAGCCCTTGGTCCTGCGGTGAAGGTTAGGCAGAGTATTGCAGCAAGTGACAGCGCAACTGGTGTGCACACTTAAACACAGGCTTACATGGTTTCTCAGCATCAGGGCTAACTTGCTCAGGACCTCACTAATGCCTGTGTATGAATGGGAAATGGTGGCCTGAATGTGCCCTCTTTGAACACACCAGTGGCACAGAGCAAGCCAGAAAATCTGGTTTTCAGACGTGTCATTCCTTACTGATTTATCAGTCATTGGGTCTGTCTCTTCTTCTTCTGGTTATTAATATCTCCGTGGATGTTCTTGAAGACGTGGCATAAATCAAGACTTCTTTTGCCTGGCTCATCCCTTTCAGTAACCAAATATTCTCCTCCAAGTCCCCTGCAGCATGCAGTCGTCTCAGATAAGGCTATATTGCCTTAGATGTTGTACCTATGTAGCAGGACTCAAACACAAACTATTTAATATGAGCTGCTTTTTTTTTTTTATGTTGGAATTCTGGTGGCAGTCATTTGCAGATTTTGACATGTTTCAACAGAAGACTGGTAAATATCCACAAAATTCAGATCCTCTTGGCCAACAGCCAGAGCTAGAAAAGGGTAACTCCAATGCTTTTCTAGCCTATAGCCAGAAACACCAGCAGTAAGGCAATGAGACACCCTAAGGGTGTCTAATTTCTCAGAGACCTACTGAGAATATGCATCTTCTTAGCTCTCTCTGTTATAAAATAGTCTATTTTACCAGCAACAAAAATAATCTTTACTTACTTTTTTTCAGAACCCTCAGCTTGTAAATATTTTGGAGTCTTTTCTGAAGGGAGGTGCTATGTGTATTTAACAATGATCATATTTTCTGTGCTAACAGCTATTTACAGTCTGGGTTATCATGCCTCTAAGCAGTAACAATCAAGGAACAGAGCATTTCCTAGGAATTAATGGCTGGCTGGGCAGAGTTTAAAGCCTGAGGTACAGCCAGAAGCTATTAACTCCAGCTGGTCATTAAAAATCCTTCGGAAATACCTTGCTCTAAGGTCAGTATTACTGTTAAAACAAATGTAGGCAGATGGATTTATTTCATGGGTTGCATTTTGAGCTGGTATGCAACAGGGCTTTTCTGGAGAATTTACACCTTCTTAGCATTAACCAGCCAATTATTTGAGTCACCTCTCAGCATTCCAGTCATACAGTTTTAATTATACTTATTACAAAAAATGGAAGCAGACCACTCTGACAACTGTCAGATCATTTTATGTGATTACCATTTCATATCTGCTGGCAGGCATGGGATGTTTTTTGCTGACCAAAGAGATAAAAACCCTGAAATGTGCATGTATTTACCAAGAAATAATCTATCTTCTTCTCCTTATTATCTAGCATGTTTGCACAAAGACATGATCATTTAGAATGCCAGCTGGCGAGCAGACCAAAATGAAAATTTAACACAGGTAGGATTTTATAGGCTTTAGCAAGAGCCTATAAATACTAAATAATTCAATTTAAAACATCTTCTGGGGGAAGACAGTGTAGTAGCAAAAGAAGAATTAAAGAAAATACATTTGGAATCAATTTACTGGAACAGAAAATGAGCATTCAGTGGAAATACTCCTGCTCATAAGTGGAGATGGGCACAGTTTGGAATAAAACAGGAATTTATTTAAGCTCTACAAATTACTGAATAAATCTTGAAACTTATGTGTCTAACAGGTCAGCTATCTTTCAGAACAGCCATGGCTTTATATTTTTGTAATATTATGATTTCAGAAAACAAAACCAAAACAAAGCAAAAACTTTGTAATTGAAATATTGCTATTGCTGCTGGGGGAAAAAAGGAAAATCTGGAAGTTTAGCATAAAACATTATTTTTATCTGGTTTATGTCTTTGTACTGTGATAACAGAAATAAGCCCAGGTACAGATAAAGCTAAAGCCTTTCACTCTGCCAGTTCTATAATATCTGAGTCTTTTATCCCACTACTGATTTTCAGACTAAAAATCAGATGACCTACCTGAAGCTTCTGAGCATAAAACCAGTTCTGGTCTTGTAAAATGACAGATTTTTATTTTGCCAAAATTAAACTCTCTGGGTGATTACATTTAGGGGGAGGTGGCAGAGCTTTAGGACTCCACTACTTTTAAGAAGATGAAGGTAAGTATCAACACATCCTTCTCGGCTACTATAGAATCACTGTCAGTAAAAGGGTAAGTCTGTAAAGCCAGCCATCCTGCTGGGAAAACTATGTTTCACCAGTGAAAGTAATTATTTTCTTAAGGTACTCAGAGCTGTAGAGTAAAATATGATTTCAGCAATCCTGTCAATGTCCTGTTGCACTACAAAATCTTGTATCGCTTCTGCTGAAATACTTGTAGTTATTTGCTTGCTTTCCATACACATAGACACACATATACACTCCAATGTCTGTTCCATACTATTTTAAGATGATTTCCACTGGCTCATGGGTTTCTTCTATTTTCCTTTCAAAAATGTTTCAACACCTCAACAATGTGCATATATGTTGCCTTAAGGCTTCTAAATATCCCAAACTCGACCTCCACTGAGCTTGGCAGCATACAGAGCAAGTCCTAAGATACAAATCCTGCAGTTACACATCTGCTTAATTTTACAGATTTAAGAGTCCTCTGAGAGTGAAGCACTTTTAGTAAACATTTGCAGGATTGAAGCTTAAGTATTTTCCATTGTAATATTTTGCTCCACATATAGGAGTATGCTTTTATTCCATGTCTGTACTATCTGTTCAAATGTAAATTTTCACTCTCAGCCACCAACTTCTGATAGCAATAGCCAAATGCAATCCGTGAAGTCAGACTCCCAACCCAAATTCAAGCACTCTAAGAAATGCAGGTTTCTCCATCAAAAAAGGTGTTTTCCCAGTTTAGGCTGAAATAGTTGCAAATTATGGCTGCGGCTGGGCATGAATTATGTATTTTTATACACTGTTTGAAAATCTGTGCTTTTAGTGTAAGAGACAATGTATAAAACCAAATTTTGTCCTACTAAATGAGCATTCAAGATGAAACATCCACCCCTCGGACATTAACTGGATAAGCTGCAGCAGTTAGAGTGAAAGGATGCCAAGACTACATTATTTACTTAAAGGATTCCAATTCGTCCAAGCACCAAATGGTTTAAGTCTATCAACCAGACAATTAATAATAAAACCACCATTCCAAAACACAATTTAGCACCCCACATATATACCTGAATTTAGCAGTATCTGATTGTCCAACATGTTGCACATTGCTCTGGACAAAAATTTCTCATTGATAGACAGCTTCAATCCTGAAATCCATATCAGGTGTTCGGGAGGTATACTGGCAAAAGATTTAAATGCCTCTAGGCATTTAAACTACATTAAAGTGCATCTAATCTTCCCGTGGACAAATACTTGAAAAAAAACCCTTTAAAATTATTTTTGTTTTCACTGGAGTATTCCAAGAATCAACACTTCTTCATACTCACCTCGTTTTAGGCAGACTTCTTTCCTTGTGAGGATAGTTAGATGTCACTCCGCTAGGCAGAAAGTGCATTTTTCCTGAACTGAATAGGTTGCATCAAAATAAAAGGAAACTTTCTTGTGTCACTATACCTTATCATTTATTATTTCTACGTTACCTGACACTGGCTTAGAGGGACAAACTCAAATGTCTCTGCTTTTCATGTGGACAGAAGGGGGAAATCAGAGCAAATACAACTAAAAATCCAAGTGAACAGTATAAATTAACATATATAAGCAATATGGAAGTCCAAACCAGAATGCTGGAAACCAGAAGCAAATACAAATTTCTGTGTTTTGGTTTAAAAAGATACAGGCACTGCAGAAAATTTCATAGGTCACAGACCCTAGTAAGCAACACGCACCAAATTCAGTTCACAATTCTGAAGTCAAGCCAATCAAAATGGTAGATGCTCACATGGTAATGTGGTTAGATTCCATATAGGATTAAACTAATCTATGCCCAAAGTTCCTAGGTTTTACTGTGATACCAGAACCACTAACAATGATGCGCAGAAGAACCATTTGGATGCATGCCTACTACAAAGATGAGTTGTTGAAGGTAGTATACATGTCTTGGAGTCACAGCGTTTCACGGGGAAAGCTGTGCATGCTCTACAATAGGATTCCAGGTATACTTTTAGTTATTCCCAGGCTCTTCCTCAGATCCATTTTGATTTTATCTCATGTACTATAAAGATATTAGAGAAAGCATAACAGGGGTGCTTTTGCATAGACTCCTTGAATGTGTATAAGTTGTTGTATATAGCAGCATACAAAGTCGTACATTTCATAGAGGCAATGTCTTGCAAACAACAGCAGCTTGCAAACAACATGCAATTTCAAACCTTCTGTGCTCTGGAGCACTGTACATCATTGTCTCCTGGCTCTGATAATAAACTGCTTAAAGGGGCAAGTCTCTTGACATACATTTTTATCAAAGGTTGTGGGAAGGAGGACCAGTGTTGTGGTTACGTTTCTGCTGACCCTGTGAACCCCCTTTTTCAGCAGTTTGTTTTGCAACACGTATGAAGCTGAAGAAGTAAACACCTGACCAGACTGTGTGATCTAAAGACTTTTTATTAGCATAAAGCCTGCTATCAAATTTCCACATTCACTTCAGCTCATCTCATCTCAACTAGTTACAGAAAAGCTATTCCTTCCATGGAAAAGCAGAAGAGAATTAAAATCCTGATAAAGATATGGAAGAGAGTTTAAATCAAGTTTAATTGTATGAAGCTGGGAGTCATACTTCTTTTATTAGTCTGGTGGTCCATTTATTGATTTTCTACTTACAGGACCACTGGAAAGCCAGTTCTATTAAACAAGCAATAAGCCATTTAGAAAAATGTAATGATAACAAGTTAATCTCTGAAAGCACTGATGTAACTAATCCAATAATGACAGTATAATTTTTTGTTTAATATCCTGTAAGGGACAAATCACAAATCTATGTTTTCCATTTGAGTGGCAGACCACTTCTTAATAAAAGGGACTCTTTATTAAATATGCCTCAGCTCAAAACTCTCTGGAGAAAATGCTCTGACCTTATAGTGCCGTTTAAGGAGATCATATTGAATCAAAAGCCCACTGGGATGTGCAGCATCTGTGGTGGATGAAAGGCTTAGATTTTATCAGTTATTGGAAGATACAATCATAAAAGAATAGGAAAGGATTCATAGCACACAAAAAATAAGATGTGTAGCCACTTTTAATTTTAAAACAGGTTAAAGAACTCTTCAATATCAGTATTTTATGTAAATTACTACTATCCGTTATGATTTTCATATATTTTCAAGTAACAATACAGCTACCTCTGTTCTCCCGACAACATTGCACTGAGAGTCTGAAAACACAGAGCAGCAGTTAAACAGATGAACAAGTATCAAATTTAAGCCATGATTTACAACAGTGAATGATTCCAGAACCCACTTCCTTTGGAACAAAGTATAGCAAGAAAAAAAAAAGGATAAAAAAGCTTTGATAGTTATTTCCTACCTCTTCAAGGTGGAACAAAAGGGCCAGCATCCAGTGGAGAAACCATAGCAGTGTTCTCAGCACTTGTGAAAATTTGGTGACCTGTTTTGGTGCCTAAATAAAATTGTAGAATTTTATAAAATTATAGAATTGTAGAAATAAAAATGTAGAATTACACAGGGTAAACCAAAGCCAGAAGGGACTTTACGAAGGCAGAATTCCCTATCCGATTATCACAGTTTGACAGGGTCACTTCTTTCTAGCTTGGCACTTTCCTGCTTGTTTTTAAGTGATGTTTTGTTCTCAAAGCTTTAGAGAAGCAAATGTTCAAGATGCTGACTTGGTGAGAAGTGTTCTTTGACTGTAGATGTGCACCTATGAATTTGCAAGCAGAATTTGTGCAGTTAAAGAATATCTTTAATTGTCTGGGTATTTTTAGGAAGGTTATAGGCTTGTTGACAGCCTGTCACAAAACCCCATTTGCTTTTTAAGTCCTTCTTTAAAAATAATAATAAAAAAAGCTAAAAATTATGAATTTGGTCTTGAAAAAAGAAGCTGCTTGTAGGCAAAACAGAGAAAAAAAAATAATAATCAGTAGCATTCTTCTCTGTTGGTGATTTTAGTGTAGCAGAATTTTGAAAGAAAAGGACTCTGGACGACACTGAGCCCTCTTGTATTTTGGGGGGTTTTGTGTCATTAAGAATTATGAAAAAAATTACCTCAAAATGGGCGAAGCGTCAACTGAAACATGTTTACAAGAGGATATAGCCTTCAGTTTGCCAACACAAGATTCTTTTTCTCAGTTGAAATGAGAAAAACTCCAAGTTGATTACATACCCCTGTGACGGTGATGCCTCCAAACAATGTCCTAATCTCGTGTACTATTTATTATTACTATTATTATTATTGTAAGGTAGGATTCTTAAATACAATACTGGGACTGAACAGATCATAACTATTCATGCATTTAATAAGTATTTTACAAGGGCTGATCTCTTGCTATGAAAAGTTAACAATTTTGATGATATTGTATTAGATTATAATGACAATTGCATTGGTTTCTCTCTGTTTTGTGCAGTATTTTATTGGTCTGTCACAAAGTTCTATTAATATTTCAAGTTTCTGAACATTTTAAACTGCAGAAACTGGGTTTATTCCTCATGTCTGTGGGTTTCATTCACTTTTCATTGAAAAAGTCCCCATTTCCCAAACTGATCCCAACTTCTTGCTCTCTCCAAGACACCAGTCCCTCTTCCCATTTCATAGGTCCCCTGCTCCTTCTAACCCATCCTCTCCTGGCTCAAGCCCCTTTTACCCTTCCCCAGCCAAATCCCCAGCTTCCCAATGCCTCCCAAATCTTCCTTGTCACTGCCTGAACACAAAGATGGGCTTTCT
>NW_010289062.1:264-61903 GCF_000700745.2 Antrostomus carolinensis | reverse complement strand
GCTCCCGCCGTTGTCCACAATTCAGACCCAGACAATGCCCTTTCTGGCACTTTTCTCCCCATCTGCCACTCTCTTACTGGCTTTCATGGCTAGCCAAGTCCATTCACTCTTTCATTTCTTTTTGACCTGAGTGCAGGGATTGAAAAACGCACACCAAGACACACGCATCACAAATCCCCACAGAAAAGCCAGGAAAAGCCAGAGCAACAGCCAGACTCCCAGCTGTCCTGTAAGTGATGGCTTCCTACACACCCCTACTGAAATGCTTCTGCTCGAGGGCTTCCAGAGTCTTTGCTTTTTCACATACTTAGCCTGTTAGGTGGCATGTGAGGAATAATACGGTGGTTATTAGGGGAATATGTGTTCTCTGGAACAAGAAAAAAAGTGTCTGCTGGGCCACAGCCCACTTCTGGGTCTGACACACAATTTCAGTGGGAAAAAAATTAAGCATTAGTCAAAGTATGCATGCAAAGAAGACCTTAAAGAGAAAGACCTTTCTCTGAGGCCAGAGAAAATAATTTTAAATGACACAGTGGAGTGTCTTCAATTCAAAGCCTTTTTCTTCTATTACATGTACATTAATGAAGCTAACAAGACCATTTCCAGTAAGTCAGTACCCTTCCATTCTGATTAATCCTACTTGTACTCTGAAGAAATTAATCAAAACAACAGGAGTGTGGAAAGGAGGTCTAGAGACTCCCCTAGTCTGCAGGATAGTGCAGGAGAAAATTTTTTAGGAAGAGTCAGTGAAGCCAGCCCCCAGATCAAGAAAAACTACTTGTCTGGAGCCTCTTCTTCGAAGCTTCCCCTCGGGAGTTTGCCAAGCAACAGAAATCAAAGCAGAAACAGAAAATGAAGTGATGTGCACTGGGAACGTCAACCCCGAGAAAATTGTGAAACCCCAGGTGCAACTTCCTGCATTTTGGAAGACTTTTAAAACATTTCAGGACAAAAAAGCACATGCAAAAATATAAGCCTACCTGGTATTTATCTTGGACTTGGTGCTAGAATAACTTGCCAGTAGCAAATTCCACACACTGAAACCACAGTTCTTTCTACACACTCGCGTGTTTCCCATCATACACACTCACACACACATTTACACACACACATTGCGTAGAAAAACATTCAAAAAGCCAGCATCAACATTATAAAAAATATCCCCCAAAGCAAGTTATCACCTCCCCTCTGAGTAGGAACACTGGGCTCTTATGCTCAGCATCCAGGTACAGCCAAGCCTCCCTTGTCCACCAGAATGACACCTCTAGTCATTTTAAACAAACTTCAAATGCACCTTTTAAAGAAACTTTTGTGAGTCCTCCCACATGGGCTCAGGCATAGCTCTCTCTCATTTCTTTTTTTTTGCTGTTACCTTTCACTTTCTACTGTATGGCTCACTGACTTTTTTGCTTCTCTGTTTCTCAGCATCTCTTTACTCTGCATCTACGAAGGCAAACAAACACCATAGCATGTGTGTGTGTGTGTACTACTACATGCAGAATATCCAAATCTCATGTTGCCAAGCTGAACCAAGCCTCACTGTCATTAGCAGTAAAATTCAAACTTTCTTATATCAGTTGCAGCACTCAGAACCCATTTCTGCAACTACTTTAGTAGTTACTTAATTTTTCCAGTTTGAATGGTCCCAGCTACGCACTGTGATTGCAAAGTGAAAGACTCAAATGTTCAAAGGATCAGAGCATATGTCACTTTTTGTTAGGAGAATCCTGAGTTTTCTGTAGTAGCATTTCTTCTGCTAAACATGTTTGATATCAATAACTTGTCTTGCAAAAATGTACAACTTTACATTAGACTCATGCAAAGCCCGAACCATAAAACAATTTGTGAAACTTATGTACAAAGCAGAGGGAGGGGGGAAAAAGGCAAAAGAAGCACAGGTAATCATTTCCCAGGGAAAGTACTTTGAGAGGCTTCTTAGAGAGATTTCCTTTTTGAGATTCCTCAGGCCTGCCCAGCCCCAAATTTGTACTATCCTACTGGTGTACAAGAGATCTTGTACTTCTGCACTGGCTCTTTTCATTGGCTTTAAGAACAACTCCATTCAAACTGCATACCACAGATATCTCTGGGCTTAGCTGCATTCACCAGCTAACCATGAGCCATGCTGGGTGCCATACTGACATCCCCATGAGGATGTGCAAGGGGGAAGGGAAGGAAGAGGGAGGACAAAGAGAGGAAGAAGTGTGGTTGCAAACAAAATAATATTTAAATGAAGGAGAGGGGGGTTGGTGTGTGGAAAAGAGCTATTTCCCTGCAGAGATCCAGTTCCACAGAGGTAAAGGGTGCAAGCTAGGTCATTGCACTTAGGTTATGGCAATTTTCTTGACCTGAAAGCTTTTGTAAGATTTAAACAAAAGGAAAATAAAAGTGATAATTTAATATAGAATGGCCAAAACAGAACACAGTTAAAAAATATCACACTAATGAGAGAAAGACTGGATGTAATGGCAGTGAGCTGGAGGCCTAGGGTTAAGATTCACAAGCATATTCCAGCAAAGCTCTTCCGCATATCTCAGATGGTTGTGAGACAGGTCACTTCCACAGACAAAACCCTCTGCTTGTTGGTTTTCCTTGAGCAACTTTCTGTTTCAGACACAGCTCAAAAAGGCTCCCAAAGTGTGTGAATCAATTCAAGAAGTCCCAAAATACCACTGACTAAAATATAATTTCTAATCTGAGGGAGAAAAAATACTGATTTTTTTGGACGTGATTCTCACCCTCAGCTATGGGCATCTAACTCATGTATGAGCTGCAACATCTTCAGTCAGAAATCTGTGTACCTTTTGTAGTCAAGCAGAGGGCCACCTCCACAGGGATGACTTATGTGCCCAAATTAAATGCTGTGGATTAAAGGAAGGGTATGAATAGCATAACCAGGACCACACTTTCCACTGTACACTCAGTGGACCAAACCATGCAAAGACTAATACAAGCGCAAATTTACCTGTGAGTAAATCCATCAAAGACAGTTTAAAAGCAATATCTGCTTAAGGCTTTTAAATGCCCTTGCTGACTCATGGCTTATTCCCATCAGATTTGACAGGAATGTCTGTGCTCCCTTTATGCTTATTTCAATAACAAAATGCTTAAAAGTTGAGAAGAGAAGAGAAGAGAAGAGAAGAGAAGAGAAGAGAAGAGAAGAGAAGAGAAGAGAAGAGAAGAGAAGAGAAGAGAAGAGAAGAGAAGAGAAGAGAAGAGAAGAGAAGAGAAGAGAAGAGAAGAGAAGAGAAGAGAAGAGAAGAGAAGAGAAGAGAAGAGAAGAGAAGAGAAGAGAAGAGAAGAGAAGAGAAGAGAAGAGAAGAGAAGAGAAGAGAAGAGAAGAGAAGAGAAGAGAAGAGAAGAGAAGAGAAGAGAAGAGAAGAGAAGAGAAGAGAAGAGAAGAGAAGAGAAGAGAAGAGAAGAGAAGAGAAGAGAAGAGAAGAGAAGAGAAGAGAAGAGAAGAGAAGAGAAGAGAAGAGAAGAGAAGAGAAGAGAAGAGAAGAGAAGAGAAGAGAAGAGAAGAGAAGAGAAGAGAAGAGAAGAGAAGAGAAGAGAAGAGAAGAGAAGAGAAGAGAAGAGAAGAGAAGAGGCCTTCCAGCCCTTCCACCAGCTTTGCTCCCCTCCTCCGGACACAACCAAGGACCTCCACAGCCTTCTTAAATTGTGGGGTTCCTAAGGAACCATAACCAACTAACACGTAAATCCTCATCAGACTACTGATTCAATGGACTGTAATGGTTACTTTGGAGCATTACAGTCTGTTGCAATAGAGAACATCCACTGAAATTGGTTTAAATCCATGTACTATCTAATTAATTGGGAAACCTATTTATGAATGAGATTAAAGCTTTCACAGATAATGTGCTTAAAAGCACTTTTTGCCTCCATACATAGACTTTTCCTCAAATTTATGTTGAAATGCCTGACAACAGTATAGAGATGCAGAGTGAAAAGTTAAATTAACTAAATGGACCAATGTTAAAGTAATTTAAACAGAGGAGTTGAACACCACAGCTTATGCATTGGTTAGTATTTTCACCAGTTATATGCTTAATAATTAGTTATATTCATATGAAGATCTTTTTAGGGGCTAAAAATAACTTATCTTAATGTATAGCTCTGTTTTCTTACTTAATTCAATATGGTCCAGACTGAATTAGACTATAAATGCCCAGTGTTCACAGACTCCATGCCATGGATACTTTCATTCCATTCATTTAGTTTCACGGTAAGTTCGTTGACAATTTTTTGCAAATTTTGAGATGATAAAAATGAACAAAAAGAGCCTCCCTCTGCCCCTTTGCCAAGTAGAAATCTCTATACTACTAACTCCAAAACAAAAAGGTTATCTGTCTTTTAGATGTCATCTGACAATCCGCGTAAGCGCTACACCAAGGTTGTGATGCTGTACAGTGATACCCTCCCCTAGTCTTTACAATGATTTAAAGTTGATCCTGTGAGTCTTCTAAAATGCTGCAAAATGGTACAGAAGCATATTATATTGGCTACCAAAGTAAATGCTCTTAAGTTAAAATAAATAGGCTATTTAAAACTATTGCATAATAGGGAAGCAATAAAGCGAAAGGGTGTTTGAATTCTCTTACAGCAAATGCTAGTTATTTGGGGTGAAATCCATGAGTTTCTTATTTACCCGTTATTCTACTGAAATAAGGTGCTCAAATCTTTTACCTTTATTAGTCTTAACAACTGATGAAATACCTGGTTCTTTGTTTAAGGAGAAGAAAGAACCCATTTGGCTCAGAGAGGTAAACTGTAATTACAGATGGGTTATATGTTTGGTTACAAGGAAAGGGTAAATTGGCATTTTAACCTCAAGATTACTAGTTTAAATCCAGCCATCTCTAACGTCATTTGTCACCCATGTTTGGTGACCTACAGAGTCACATATACTTTCAATAAAGCCACCTTAGTGCAGGAGGAGCACCTTGTGGTGACAGGCTCTGCTCATGGAAGCTCCCCATTGAAAAGCCTTGCCAAGATCTGTCAGACCAGAGAGGTGCAACCTCTTGTCTTCTGGGCAAGACAAAACATCTGTCACAAGGGAGAAAAAGAGGAAAGATTTCCCTTTGTCAAAGTAACAAAAGCTGGAAAGAAGCAGCATAATCATACTCTTCCTTTGAGTCTTGTTACAGAATAATTCCTGTTTAATTCTTTTCCCTTCCCCTCTCTTTCAAAAGGCTAGCCAGACATTCCTCCCCACGTCTATTCCCCAGTGTAAACTTCAGAACAAAAAATCCAGGGTTACTAAATTGGACACAATCTAGGACAGAAAAATCAGTCTTACCTAGGCTTTGAAAATACATTTGCAATACCATTCTGGGTCTCCTAAATCAGATGGTGGAGCTCTCCCTCTTCCAGAGCATCCAGGGCCTGGCTTCTGCCACAAATCACTTTTCAAACACTCCAGTGTTCTTTCTCCCTCAACAGGTGGGGAAACCCACCTGATTCACTCACCCATGAATGAAGCCTGGCGCCTGCTTTCCAGCCCTTCCTCTTCCACCGAGGCAGAGCCCTTCCTTGCCTGGGAAGCAGTTTCCAACCTCCAGCTTCCAACCCTCCCCGTTCCTGGCTGCTGTGGCTCACAGCCTGGCTCCCCAGCAGGTTTCACAAGGCTGTGGTCTGTAGGCAGCTGGGGACCTGCAAAATCAGCCCCCCCGCAAGGTCTGAGCTCAAACGATGGAAAGACCAGACAGAAAAGCCACAGTTTTTTGTGCTCCGTTGTACAAAACTGTATCTCCAGTATGTGAATGTGAGGTCCTAATTCAAATAAAGTGACACAAAGGTCCAGCGTCTCCTAAATGGCAGCTTGGTTTAAGCCTGTAGAAGAGCCTGGGAGTATGCTCTGATTAGCAAAACAAATTAAAAACCATGCTGCCTTGTTTTGTGCTTCTCAGGGCAAGCTGAGTTATAGTGCCTTCACTAGCCCAAGGGGGATACAACTTTCTCCATTGCAGGCTTACCCTACATCAGTGGCAAGCAGGTAAAGCTGCCATGGCAGCAGGAAACACTAGTGACACATGCAGCTACAGCTGTTAAAATTTGAGGGTAGAAATGTTCTCAAGAAAAGCTATTGTAAGGTGGTTAAGTGGCCTGGATGCCTCTGCAGACAAACAAAAATCTGAGGTGCGGATTTGCTTTGCTTATGTAGTATCCACAGACAGAATGGCTTCTGCAGTACCAAATATGCAAGGATGCACATTAAACTTCTTTTGTCAAAGCAGCAGTACTGCTTAATTTTTGTGTTTAAGTAGCTGCAGTTAAGCACGTACAGTTAAACTGGGCATGTACTTTTTTAAGCCACTCAGGCTGGGTCCTGCAGTTTCCTGTTCCAGCAGCGAGGTTCAACATGTCTGCAACAAAAAGGACAAGAATGATGAAATGGACTAGGGAAGTAGTAATTGTTCTCATTACTTGCAGCAGCCATTAAAAGTAATTACAATTTGGCAACTGCAGTTTTCAGATATAAACAGTTGGTGTCTCAGATGCTCATTGCGAGTGAAAGTTAACAAAAATGAAACACCTGTTCATACATCAGTGCTGCTGCAGTTTAGCAGTATGCAGCATTCCTGAAGCTGTTAAATACATGCATTATGCCAACAAAAATGTGGCCACATGTTTACTTAAGGCCTGAAGAAATATGGCTGAGCTCTGACAAAAATCTGATTAGGGCCTTACTTGGGGTTACTAAGAGTGACAGCAAGAAGAGCCATTTTTTAAGAAATTTAAACATGACAAGTAATGTAAGGTAAAAAGCTATCATTGATGCAAAATGGAATTTTTAAAGAAAAATCCTGTGTTCTGACTGGCAGAATGTACTGATTTATTCAGATGGCTTCCAGTCCTGTGAATGGAGTTACTCCCATGAATGGCTGGGACACAAAAGGCAAAGTCAGTGAGTTAATGCAAGACTTTAGTGGCCACTGTTCTCACGGGCTGTAACCCACTGAGGCCAAATCTGCAACTTGACTCAATCTGGCCAGTCCTGAGGATCTGGTCAGATTGTATTTTGAGTAGAAAAAAAAAAAAATATGTGTAAGGGTTTTGCAGTTTAAGTCCTTTAACTGTATTTTTCTCTTTTCTAGCTAAACTTCCAAAAAACATGAAATAAAAGTTGTATTTCCTCTCACCACAGAAAGTAGAGGCTGAATTACAAATTATACCAAGACATGTCTGGGCTTTTTGTTTATGAGATATTTAGAAAACTCATGAAAAAAACCACCTAAGGATTATAGGATAAAGTGAAGGATTGCTGGCTCTGAGGGACTTTGGTGGATGCTCAGCAGAGTATGTCTGCAGAGGACAAACCACACTGAGATTTATGATGTGATTTCAGACAGATGCTGCAATTTACAACTGTCACCCTGCTGCCCACAGTAGCCTCTCCTCCCTCCCAGGCAGTGCTCACGTGGGGCACAGGGACCTGCACCCTGGCTTGCAGTTGCTAGCACACCTCCTGGAAGTCTTATGGAGCGCTGTAGTTTTCAGAACTCTACGTTTATTTATTTATTTTTTGTTCCACAAAGTAGGAAAAAGATTATTTATCTAATCCAATATAGGAAGCAACCACAGGTGTGGAAAAAGACAAATATTTTCCTCCCACTTCTAACCAGAAATAACCTGTACATAAACTGCTCTACCGAAGTGTTCAAGATCTACACAACATGCTTCATTCAGAGTGAGAATAAAAGGCATAATCTGGTCCTAACCCTATCCCCCGAGACATAACAAGGGCAACAGAATCAACAGACAAGCACCAGCATCTACAATTCAGATAGGATTTTAGAATTGGCTCCAGCTCCAAAATGGGCCAATGTGAATCTCCCAAACACTGAAACATCCCACATTCATGCTCCAAAGCAGAATGTTTGCATGGTGTTACCTGCACAGCTGACCAGTAGTACATAAAAAAGCATTCTAGAAATGACCAAGTCCGTAACCAATAAGTTATAATATTTTTTATTCATGTTAGAATTTCTATCAGTGTTTGAACATTAATATTTAGAGAGTTTTTACAATTTCCATTCAAAGTTTAAAATGAGAACCACACTAGATCCCAAATGGTAACTAAAACACAGTTCAGAATTGTATGAATATTCACTCTCTCTCTCTTAACACTGTTAGACACTTTCTTTTCTGCCAGGGGGTTTACAAGGAAAAGTGTGCACTGTAATCGTCTCTCAGCAGTGTTCCGAAACATAATGGTATCATCATTACATATAAACTCTTTAAAAATATACTTCTGTCAAAAGACTTGATGACTACTATGTACACTACAAAAATAAATTTTCATATAAATAAATTATATGGCATAATTTTATCTTTGTAACTGAAATGACACAAACCCACTCCGACCAAAACAGGCAGGCAATGAGACCCAGTTTGAATTTTTTTTTTTCCTTTTAACTCCTTATGCTAAAAGCTACGATGAGTCCTTAATGTAAATGTTATATACTCTTTCCTATTTAACATTAGTAAGCACTCTATACAAATAAAAATCAATTAAACAGTAAAAACATAGCTGTAATAGTGTTTCCAATAGAAATAAAATCCCTGCATCTTGTTTGTTATAAACTGGCATGACAAATACTGTAAGAAAACATTCTTATGATACAAAAATATAAATATCACCCATGATTAAAAAAGTTAAAAAACAAAACCAAAACAAAATAAACGTTGCCAGCCACCGAGTTCTCCCCTTGCCAATGTGACTATCGGAGAAGAAGGTCTACATTGCGCATGAAGCAGCAGACAGCTCACCCACACACAAGCACGCAGGATGCCTCTCAGGCAGGGGCAGGTGGGAGACACCATGGCTCACCCTGGCCCCCTTCCCTCCCGAGGAAGAGGAGGGAGCAAGGCAGCGCACCGCCACGGAGGTGTCGGTGGGAGCCCTGCCGACCTCTGACATGGGAGCACACACACTTGGCGGCAGAAGGTAGCTTCCAATTAGTATCATACAGTTTTGTTGCAGAGTTCGTATGATCTGAGGTCACTACACTGCTAGTGCTAAATTGGGGCCCCTCGTCTTTTTGTCATTAAGAGTTTTCGTGTTAGACAGTGAACTGGACCAGTAGGCAGTTGCGACATTAACCCTTAGTGTGCAGTGAAACAGTAGCTTATGTATCACGGGAATGACACCAGGCTCTCGCCACCTGCTCTTCGAGCGTTCACATTGGAGATCTGTAAACAAGTGCCTCATATCAAAGTGTTTTCAAGTGAGCAAAAAAGGCATGGAAATTTGTGCATTCTAATTATCCCCATTCATTATGCTGGCAAGGTCTGTAGGCAAAGATAGACTCCCTGAAGCCACTAGAGAAAAACACTTTCCCATTAAAGAATTGGCCGCTGCTGGTCAGGCATCATACTTAAAGAAAAGCCCCACCAGTGCTGTGTTTAGAAACTGAGTATTGGTTGTGCTTGTTTGGCTCTGAACACACAACTGAACATCAACCTGCTCTAAAAAAAAGCTTGGAGAAGGGCAGAAAAAAGATGAAGAAGAAGACAGAGATAATGAGAACTTCTGTTCTATCATTTTAAGGTTCTCCATTCTTCGGGTTTGTTTCCAACTGGAACACAGATTGTAGTCTTTTTTCAGACCCTTCACCTGCAGCAATCCCCCTTTAGTTTAAAAATAAAAATACAAAAAGCTAAATTAGTTTCACAAAGAGATACCAGTTTAGCTGTTGCAATTAAAAGTGCCAATGCAGCATGGAAAAACAATAGAGAAAAGAACACCCCAGGACTGATGTGTCATTACAGTCCTGGACCCATCAGAAAGCCATGGGTTTTTTATATCTTAAAAATGAGAACAGAAATTTTTTTTATCCTTCCATTTGATTTTTATCACTTACTATTAACTTCCTTCTTGCCATGAAAATAAGGTGACCAAAGATACTGCTTGCAATGCTGTAAGGACACAGCTGAGCTGTAGTTCACCATCAAACAACTCAATTATCTAGCTTCTAATACCACTCATAGTTAACAGTATCAATATCAAAATAAGGCATATGCTCATTGAATTTCTATAACCACCAGCACCTCTCAATATCCAGCACCTTTGGAAGTGAAAAAAATAATGGTTATAGTGTTTGCACTTATCTGGCACCTTTTGCAAAAAAAAAAAAAAGTCCCCAAAAAACCCAAACCAAAAAACATCAAAGCACTACACAAACAGTAATTAAACCTCACAACATTCCTGGGAGGTAGGTAAGTGTAATTATACCCATTTTACAGAATGAGAAACTGAGGCATGGGGCAGTTAAGTGACTTGAATAAAGTCATGTGAACCAAGTCACTAAGAGTGTGGGACACTGAACCACAACCCCAAGCCTCGACTCCCTGTCTTCTCTTCTATTTCAGTTGGGCCTTTGATGATGGCAGTCTATGGTAGGTGTTGGTAAACACCAACACAGTTTTCACTAGTGCCTACTAACAGGGAAAGCCAGACTCACACCAGCATCAGTGGGTTTACAAGCCCACTAAGTGTTACCATACAGTAAAAGAGAAACTACAGTACACCAGGAACATACACACAGAAGCATGCACCCTTCCAGATGCACACATGGATACACACAGCAAAACAAAACCTGCACATAAGCTAAATCTACTTAAGCCTCCCAGATTAACTTGCTTTTCTTCATATCTGCTTATCTTAAAAATTATCACGCATAGCGTGTTTGAAAGTTAACGGTAACATTTCATCCTACCACAGGGTTGTGATACGCAAATTTAAAATATTTTAAACAGACACGTACCTTTTTAAAAAAAAAAAATCCTATTACATAAGCAATATTTGCATAGAATTATACAAGTAAATTATACAATATTTAAGCAGCAGCAAGTTATGCTGAAATTAGAACTAGATTAAGCATAGTTGTGGCACAGAGATCAATGTACAAAAAGTACAAAGCGCACACAATATTGTCCCCATTCTATTGCCCAGAGGCAAATAACTCCAGATTATACTACTTTACATTGTTCTCTTGTATATTACATATGTGTACATCTTTTAAATACTTAAAGAAATATTTAACAAAATAATACAATAGGTTACAGTAACAGTGAACTGTTGTCCTGATGCAGCATGTCCTTTTCTACAACTTCAAGCAGTTCTTCTCTTCAAGCAGTTCTGGAAACAGAGTTTTCCATCTTTGGCCTCTTCTTTGCTTCAGTTATTACCCTTTCCAAATAAAGAAAGAAGGAAAACAAACATTCATTAAAGTTCAAGAAAAACAAACAAATCAAGCTAATATAAAACACATTTAATGATTCTTGTGGTTACAGTTAGCAGTCAGGAAACCTCTGCTTTCATGTCAGTCATGAATTTTCTGGTAAAGAAATACTGATGCCAATTAAAAAAAGCAGATGCTTTAATTTCTGAGTTCCCAGCTTTAGATACCTGTGACAAATTCAGTCAAAACCAATGAACACTTCAAGGAGAGATACACTACATCGAATACTGGGCAGTTAAGAATCTCATGTTACCATGCAGTTCAGCTTGAAAAAGCTGAGCCCAAGTATTCCCTTTTTCTGAAGATACTATTACTTGCCATATTTCTAGACTCTGAGGCTAAACATATTCATGTCTCTTTGCACTTTGGGATGTTTGGAAAGATGTTTTATAAATCAGAAGGCAATTTTATTACAAGTCATCAAAAATCTTCCACCAAAACTGACCATGCACGTGTGTATGTGCACGCACGTAAAATAGTTCTACAACCAAAATAAAAAGGCTTGCTCTGGTCAAACTAGTGCCTGTCAATGAAAAGCTCAGAAAGGCAAACAGAGAAAAAAGGGATCCACTGCTAAGTAACTATTTTAACACTCCTTTCCCCCAAAAAAGAAAAACAGATAAAATAGTGATAAATGGTTTTTCAGGCACAGGCCTCAAAAAGCTTTCAGGGTAAAAACTCAATCGGTTTCCCCCCTTCAAAGTATTCTCTATAAAATTAATGGAAAATTTTCAAGAAAATGAACAGCTTTACTCTTCACCAAACATCTGCTAAAATATCCTGTCTGTTCTAAACAGCACTGTTTCCCGTAATGTTCTCTTGCCAGCCTAAAGACAGGCAATGATTCAGGTACCAAGTCTCACGAGTTCTTGGATCTATCTATTGTTTCACAGGAACACATTAAATGCCCTGCTAGGTCAGCTCTACCCTATGCCAATCTGCAAGAGGCACTGCAGCTGCCCCTGGCAAGGGGTTGGCCCAAGGACTCCTCCAGCCTCTGAGTTTGCTGGGTGGGTCTCTGAACGCTCCCCAAAACACAGGGAACACCTCACTGTGCAGCATTACACTGGGCACTTCCCACCTCTCACTCAGCCCATCTTCCAGAGGGATTCAGTTCTCACTATGGACTATCTTTCGTGGAGTTTTAGTCAAGAGAGGACAACTCTTAAAGTAGTTGTCAGTCTTACACTCTCCTAGACAATGTCATTCTGTAACATGTTTTAGAACGTGCCTGATTCAGGGATCAAAAGACAGGACCTACCAACAGTAAATGCAGTTGCACAGCTTTCAAGACACTGCACATCATCTCTGTTTCCTTTTCCTCATCTGGTAAGCTGGGATTCTACAATGCACTTACCAACTTTGCAAGGCTCCGGGAAGCAGTTCATGTCTGAACGCACTATAACTCCTCAGTGTTGGAAAGTATTATCTCGCCCAACCTGATTTCTAGTGCAAAACGCACCACATTCACGGTCAGCAGATTTAAGATTATAAGGGACCAATAAGTAAACCTACCTGAATGAAAGGTACCTCAGAGAAGTTTTAACTTTCCCCTTTCTTTCTATCACAACATTGCCTGACGCAGGCAAAGCTTGCAGCTACAGGGGACAGACCTACCTTACTGTGAGCTGTTGCCAAGTATCCTTTCCTCACATTCAACATCTTGCAGTTCTATTACTTCTACTTTAGAATTTCTTCTTTCACACCGCACATTAAAAGGCACATGAGGGTCCTCAAATGGCCCATGGTCAGCTTCATGATATCCCTCGTAGGACGGAAAGCTCCCTCCCCGAGAGCTGTGGTTGTGCACCGCAGGGTGGACAGCAACAGTCACTGAGGCTGAGGCAGTCACAGTAGTGATAGGCTGGCAGTACGCTGGTCCTGCCGCGCCCATGGCGCCGAACGCCGGGCTCCTCACGTTATGAGAACGAGCCCTGTGGCCCATGCGGTCCCTATTGCTAGGTCCTGAATGCCCTTCAGTAGAAATTTCAAAAGCGTCCCTGCGAGGGCGGTAAGGGGGAGGCCGCAGCCCTTCCCTCGCTTCCCGTTTGGGTTGTCGGCCCTGATGCCACGCCTGCTGTGCGCTGGACTCTGGACTCAGTTGTAATCCGGGACTTGACTGATGCCTTGTCTCTTGCTGAACCACCTGGAAGGGAGACGTGCAGTTACGCCTCTGACAAAGCCGGGCAAACAAATACTATGCTCGCTTATATTTTATGCTGAGAACAATTATAATAATGCTGTCCTGGCTCTAACTCCACAAAGGTCATGTTCTGGAGTCAGATACTTGCTGATTTTTCCAGATAGTTTTTGTCTGAAGTTATTAAAACCTGGAAAGCATACCTTCAGGAAAACACAGGATGACAGCTGAAAACATTATTGTAAGCTTACTGGTCCACCTTTTCAAAGGGATGGGTGACAAGCACTTGATCTTAACTCATTCAGAATTGCAGGCATGGGGAAAAGGCTCTGTTCCATGCAGGGTACATACACAGGATGTTAGTAGCATAGTTGTATAGACTGTAGGAATCTGTTTTCTGATTCCCGTAAAAAGCGTGAAGCACAGCGGCCACATCAGTCAATAAACCGTGACCAACTTCAAATGTGGCTGTGCTTGTACCTATTTCTAGGCCTCTGCTGAACAAAAACAGACCCGCATTGCAGCTCAGCATGCAGCATCAGCAGGGGCAGGAGACAGAGCTTTTTCACTCTCCTTTGAAATCACAGTTATGCCAACCCAGTAGCAAGATGCAACAGGCCCTGAAACTGTTTTCTTCTGGCTCTATCTATCTTCCTCCCCAGAATGTGCTGTCAGAGAGAGGTATACAAGATGGTGATCCACAAGGAGCTGTGTGGAACAGGTCTGGATCTTTTAACTTCTCCCTATTCTTTCTCTGAAAACAGTCATCAGAGACTGAGAGCTCTCTCTTGTGGCTGGTGCCAATATGGTGTAACAGCAATTACACGTGTCAAAGACCTCTTCTTTCCTACCATCTTTTAATCCCCAACTTGATTCTAAAGGAGGTGATGAGGAAAGCCTTCACTCCCTGCTTACAAATTTTGGCACAAAGTCACAAAGCATAATCAGCCAGAAATATGAAACAGCTTTCCACAAAAATACAAATAAATAAAACCCCCCAAACTCTCTTCTTCTCCTCCTGCCAGTCAATACGTGAGCTACTTACAGTGGATCTTGCAAAGACAGGATTCTCAGTGGCTTCCACGATTACTTGATGGACTGGTGCCCCAGGGCCTTGGGTGGCTTCATACTGACGAAGCTCTTCACTGATGCCAGACACTGTGGTTTGAGAGCTGTACTCTGAATCAGAGGAATCTGAGCCATTATTTCTGTGCCCAGGTGGCAGTGCAAACCTCACGATGCTGGGGGGTGGCTCAGGAGACGGTGTGGGCAATCTGTTTCGTCCGTTGGCTGGAGAAACCTGATAACGACAACGCATGCAGCAACATTCAGTTAGCATTATCCTCTCAAACATTAGTCCTTGACACCCTCTCATGCCACGAGAACCACAGCACCAGTTTTCTAATGAAATTTATACTGAACTGAAAAAAAAAATAATGAAAGAGACTCTATCTCCATCTGTGGATACATATGTGAACAGGATTACACAGGTTCTTCTGGGTATCATTGTCTCAGGAACTGTGTGTAGGTGTGTGCATGCACACAGCAGTTGTATTAATAAATATAAAAATAATACACGAACTTCCCTTCCCCTTCAGCATATACGAACAGTGATTTCATAAAATCACCTCAAATGTGTATGTATTGCATGGTTCAGTGCCTATTTGCAAAGAGAGATGGACACAGACATAAGAGCAACATATGTGGTAATAACATACGCGCATATATACATATATATATATATTGCTTGGTTGAGTAAGGAACAGGCCATGTATATGGTTAGGAGTGTAAGAGATTACACACTGTTGTTGAAACTGTTTTATTTATACTAAAAAAATAAATACTTCTGAAATACTACTAGTGCTATATACATACCTTGTGTTTTATTCCTGTACACACACAAACATATATAAACACATGAACACACTGAACCTATTAATATGTGATAAAGATCACTCTATGTAATGCAGTAATTGTGTTAACTATGGAGTAGGTAATGAATAATCAATAACCAAATACAAATTTAGTACCATGAATCCTGTTTTGCCAGACTTGGGCTTTACACTGTAAAAGTCATCAACATCTAAGTGAAACCTTCCACGCATCAAAAACGTTGCCTGGACCAGGAGCAGAGTGCAGGGAGGAGCAACTGGACGGAGGGACCTCCTGGCAGACCCGTCATGGTTATCAAGTTGTGGTCTATGGACCACCACTGGTGTATGTTGGTCCACACAGGCCCTCCTGGTGGTCTGCTCAGTTAAATATTTTGAAGAAAGCAACAGAGGCAGTGAGGTAGGAAAGAGGAAGGTATCTGTACAAAATGAACTGTCTTTTGCAAAATATTGGGGAAAATCCTTATTTTACAAACTAGTTTGCATTATCACGTTATGCCTTTAAAAGCATAAATAATCCTACACTTGTATCAAGTTTGCTTACTGCAGCCTCTAAAACAACACTTATTAAAAAAACCTTTTAAAATATAAGTAGAAGGATATGAACAAAATAACAAGCAGCACTTTTAATAAAGATTTAAAAAAAACCCTAGAAAAAGAAACTTAAAAACTAAAAAAACCCAAGAGAATTTAAAACATAAAAGTTGCTAAAAAAGGGGGGTGTGATCTTGTGGGGTGCAGGCATAGTAGTATTTCTTCTGTTCATTGTTAATTTTACTGACCTCAGGGTATGGTCCAAAGAAGGAAAGAAGAACAGGAAGCAGCACCAATCCATTGAGAACTCCCAGAATGGTTAAGATTGCCAAAACAGCAAAGAAATACCTGAAGTAGGGTTTAAGGGGTTTGGGGGAGAGAACAGCCACAAATATTGTTAGAAATAAGAGATTACAAATTACTTCTACGTATGTTAAAATAATACATATACTAAACTAAATCTAAAATACTGCTAACATTGTACTAAATAATTGTATCACTTTCCATATATAGATAGAGGGTTTTTTTACCTTTTCAATTAGAGAAGCTACATTCCACAACCCAAAGTGTTAGTTGATAAAGGAAAGAAAAAAATTACATTTGTTAATTTCCCAGAATCTGGAAGCATGTAATGTTATTTATGAATGTGTTACACAAACACAAAAATATGGAATGTGCAGTGAATAGCTGAATGGATTGAAAGCACAAATACAATGAAAAGGGGCCCCCATTAGTGAAAACCCAGCAGAAGCAAACAAATGAAGTGAAGGGTGTAGAATTTAAACAATTTAGCCTAGAAGGAAAAGAAGCCCTCTTCTCCCAGCAGCTAATCCACTGTGAAATGCTTCTGCATCTTACAGCAGAATCTCTAATTAAATCTCCAATGTATCAGGTAAGGGCTTCCCTTGCTGTTCGTTAATCACAACTTTCTGCCTAGAATTCTGTGAGTTCCAGTTTTACCAAATAGCTCGAATTGCAACCTTTTCACAACACAGGAACCCGCTTTCTGCAAAGAAAATGCTGCCCATTCTATAGTAAGCTTCAGCATTGTACTGACTAAGAGCACTCCACAATAGCAGAGCTGCATTGCAGGCTAATCTTTTGTTGAACAATTTAGCATCTCTGAATACTCTTGTTTTGCGTCAGCCAATTCAAACATAAAGGCTGAAGTACTATGGAAGAAGAGGAAAGTGCACAAGTGGTTGTCCTTTCCCACCACTGAGGGCTAAGGTCTGGGATCCTTCATGAATACCAAGGTAAACCTGTCAGTAAAAGGAAAGCCTTGCTAGTTGGTATTCGGCACAGCTGGGGCTCAGACTAAACTTAAGGCTGCGTTGTAACTAATGATTTCAAGGACTCAGTCTTGGTAAATTCCTGGAGGAGAAGGCAAAGAAGAAGAACAGAGGGCAAGTTTGCTACTAATGAGTCTGCTGATTATATTGTCTAGCTGGCAACAAACTTCACTGCCTCCTTGTTTCCACATCTGATCAAATATATCAGACTCATGTAAAACTACAAATATCCTGCTATTGTAAACATCTGGGAATTTCTGATCTGCATTAGCAAAAATCAGCAAGCCAATCTATTCCACTAACATAAACCACCAGAACGTTATACTGCGACAGAGATCAACAACAGGCATTAAAAACATTTGCATCTCATCCATCTAACGTTAGCATAAACAGGAGGATTACAGCTCTGACCACTTGGTGTATACAATGTCTGTTAATTTACTTAATCTTCCACGTTGTTGGACTAATCTATCGCTTTCCGGAAGTTTGGGATCTTCTTCGCCCACTATAACAATGCTCAGGCTCCCATAGTTTATTTCACTTTATTTTTTAAACAAGGCAAACTAAAGTCAGATTGTGCTAGAAAACGAGAAACTGATGGCCAAAAAAAGTAAAATAACACAAGCTGAAAAGTTGAAAGGCTTGTTTTATAAACTGAGAGAACATCCAATCCAAATTTGGTGTGAAGGGCTGCTACAATCTTCCATTTGCTATGACACAAAAATATGCTTGCCAAAATCTCGTCTATTAACTAGGAAAGTAGCACACCAAATGTAACCCTGTAATTTTAGGTTAAATCTGTAAGTAACCTACACGTCAAAGTGTTCCAACCCTTACAAGATCAGGTCCCAAAAGAATAATTCTACCTGATTTCTTCAGTACCAATAAAATAAAGTAAAAAAATACTGACTTGGGGAAAAAAACCCCAAACCTAATGAATTCAATTTCAGGACATGCAATAGCTGTATACTAATAATTCTCATGTAGGTTTCATGAGATCTAACTGCAAACCGCCTGCTTTCTTCAAATCTCCTACACAGATAAACAAATCTCTTGATGAGATTTAGCAGCCATTCTCTCAGTTCCTGCCTCTGACATTTTGTTGTTCTTGTTGTCAAATGGATGTCAGCTAAGTCTAGTCATCTATCCAGCTTACGTCTACCTAAATAGTTAAGTTATCTTTCAGAGCATTTTTATTTGGCCGAGTTCTACCTCAGCTCCATTTTAGGGCTTAGATTACTTTTTTTTTTCATGCTGTATTCTGCCACAAAGAACCTGTGTTACTTCTAAGATTAGCCATTTTGCAGAGCTCCACAGGTTGTTTGGAACAGAATAGGATCTGTTTCATTGCACTTCTCAAATTCCACTCAACGAAAAACTTGCTCTCCTCTCATACTTGATGAATTCACATTCTTAATTAAATTCACAAGAAACAGCCTGCCTGTAGTTCTAAACAGAAGGGCCTTCAGGCTTTGCTTTACGAAATTTTAATACGAAGTTCTGTGTTCATACTTATGGTTCCCCAGCTCCCAAACTGGGCTTTTTTTTCCTCTCCCTGTTATACATCCCTGTAAACCTCACAAAATGATAGAAGGAGAAGGCCCAGAGGGAGTCACTTGCAGCACAGTTGCAGTATGTTTGTAGGTTCATATATCCTTTGCACACAAATTTTGTGCACATGAGAAGTCTTGAGGACCTAAAGGTTAAAGGTGAAACCCAGCTAACACTGTACAATGCTCAATGCTTTGAACTGGCTCAAACCCAGAATTAGCAAACTTTGCTAAAGAGGGCCATTTTTGCGTTCTTCCATGCTGGGTGTCAGATTTTCCTGGAACACATTTTAATACCAGCAATGGAAACACTTCTGCATCTAGCATGTAACAAGGAGTTAATAAGAAAGAGGGAAAGCAGGACCATGACATAAGCATGCTTGACACACCATGCATAGTAATAAAATTACAGATATGTTGAAGTGACTAAAAATTAAAAGCATACTTATTTTTATTTTTAAAATAAAATTGAAGACACACACAAATGTTTTACCTGACAATGAAGTCAAATTCTGATCCTGCAAGCATCAACACTCCAAGCAGAGTGGACACAGCCCCATCCAGCACTGGTGCAAACATATGCTCCAGTGCAAGGACAGCCCTACGGTTCCTGTCTCCTATGGCAGTTAAAAATGCCTGTAAAACAATGAAATTAATTTCATAAGACAGACGCATACAACCTTCCAAAGAGACTCATTCGCAGTATGCACAATTTTTCATGAGTTATTTACTTCAAACTACAGTTTATGAAAGTATCTCTATAGCTGGCTAATCTTCAAGAGAAGCCCTCATTCTGCAGTCACACCACATAGCTGCTGCTGAAGTCACAAGACCAGAGTAAGTACTGATTACAGAATATAGCAATATATTTGGAAACAATGCCAGCTTGCATCAGTAGGCTTTTGTCTCCAGCTTTGTTTATTTCCACCTGCAAAGAATTCATTTAATGGTGAAAGCAGTTCAGGTGACAAAATTAGAGGGCTACTCCTCTCACTCTTGTGAGGTCATGGCTACCAGGACTTTTTTTAACACTTCTGTTTCATTCAAAATGAATGTTTCTGCTACTTCTACTACTTCAAAGCTAGCAGGCCTACACATATAAAATTGCCTTAGGAATAGTGCTGAACACAGTAGTGCCTAAGCAACAATATCACTAGTGAAATGTCTTTCTCCCTCAAACTCCTTAGTGAACAAGCTGCATCAAGAGCACTCAAATGTTGTTTTGTATGAATTTGTCTTCTCTGTGTATGACTTAATGGCTTAAGATAAGAATCTGGATGACCTTTTTCCTGTGATTTGTAAAGGCTCCCTCTTCGGCAAATTCTTTGCTGTCTATTAAGATATGTGCTTAAGAAGCTATCAACGGCTTGGTCCTGGATTGAAGTCTCTCTTCTCTAGCGGCTTATTTTCACTTACCCGACAAATTTTGGGGGGATATCAGTTAACACATTATTTGCTAGGACAAGCAGACCAAAAAATGGGTACACGTGCAGTGAAATTCCAAATCCTCACTTCCATAGGTAGCCAAACCATGTCTTCCTAATCTTTAGTATTGGATTAAAAGTGGTCTGTGGAAAATTAACGTACTCAGGACATTTCACACTCCTATATACACAAATGGATAAAGAATCCCCCTCAGGGTAAATGCAGTTGTCAGTGAGATGACTCGTATGAATGAGAGCTATGGGATCTGATCCACAAACACATTAACAAGTTATATAAACATACGTGCATAATTAAAGGATGCATAATATAAGAGTCTACTACTGATTCAGAATTTATCTGCATAATTTTAAAAATGAGGTCACAATTCACAAGTGACAGCAGAGAACTGACCCACAAGTGGATTGTGAACCACTCTTAGACAAGTTCAATTAAATTCTGTATCAACAATTCCAGCATTGCCTTTTCTGTTTATGCAACACGGGTTTGACTGTTTATATGCAGGAAGTTCTGTGAAGGTCAGTACTGCTGCTGTCGTCTGAGGTCTACTAGGCATTCTTTTATTTAAAGCCTAAATTTGAAAGTTTTTGAGTCCAGAGTCAATATGAGAAAACCACTGTTTTCAGTTTGCTTGGCATTTTACCTTCAGCCACAAGTGACTTTTACTTTTAGCTTGTAAACTAATTAGTTTCTTCCCATTTAGAAACAAATAGGTGCTTTGTCTTTTTTAGTTCCAGTTTTCCTGTTTTAAATCTTCAATTCTAAGAAACTGTCATTTCTTTCTTCCTCTTGCAGACCATTAGTTTCTGATGCTTCTCAAACTACTGCAAGTCCTAGCAATCAGGTTTACCTCCAAAAGCCTCCATAACAGCAGGGGAAAAAAGATGACACCACTTCAGGGATCCAGTTGCTCCTCTTTAACCTTGCGTTACTCCCCTTACAATTGATTTTTTTCTTAAAATCATTCTTTCCATTCTGTCACTTTATGTGCCCCAACTCTGTGCATCACCTACAACTTGTTCCCAGCATTTGGCTATCTCCAGTGTGCTAAGATCACCATTATTTCTATTTCTCCTCTCTTTTTCACCACCACCAGATCCTCTTAGCAGTCTACCAGTCCTCCTTTTGAGTCTAAAAGGCCTATTGCATTCCCATCCAACGTCACAAGCACTTTCCACCCCCTTCCCTTCACTTCTTTTTGGATTGCTACTGTACTAATACACTTGAGATTATAGCAGACAACAAGCACCTCCTCCCTGAAATTATATGATATTGATCACTCATCCTTCTCTACTTTTTAATAGAGTAAAATTCAAAGTTGTGAAGACAATTATATTCTTAAACTATTTCGAAATAGCGATTAGAATAGCCTCATAGGAAAATTACATGCTGAGTGTGGAAAATGTTGGTAAGACATTGCACACATTGACATTGTCAAAGGTGAACACAGAAAAATAGCCCTTTACACTCTGTCACCAAATAAAGCCAGATGAGTTTTGCGTATCTTGAACACCCAGAACCAGCCCCTTGCAAGCACACTGTCATTTCTATGCATTTTTTGCACATCAGAATTGACTAAGCTGAGTGAGTAGGTGCACTCTGGATTTGGACACTTAGCCTTGAAAATGTTGAAAATCTTTATATAAAACATACTTTTTCCTCCCCTCTCTGCTCCTCTTCATGACACTGGAAAACTATTTTCCTACAGAGTGTATGTTTATGCCCACTATTAATAGCTGATGGTTTCTGAAAAGAAGGTGTACGTTTTTCAAGTGGAAAATGAATCCAAGTACATTCAAATTTTAGTGGTCCAGAGAGATAAAACTACACTACATGTGATTTTGAAAATCTCTTTTAAAGGCTTGTCTTCCACAAAATATAGAAACTACATGTAAAACGGAACAAACAGCTACACAGCACCAAGGTAACAACAGTGAGGCTTAAGACAAGGACCAGGAGAGTCTGGACTGAAGTAAGGTACACCAAGAGCTCTGCTTTGTGTATATATTTGCATCACTCAGACAACTAGATATCACAGGTAATGTATCCCCTCATACCTCCTGGGAGACTGACTCAATAGTTAGGAACTACCTCATCAAGATCAACTCCGCTCTATCAAGACAAACTGAATGGCACGCAAAACTGTTTGTGACCAATTTCCTTCTGAGAATCGCGTCACTGACTTAGGGGATTAAGTAAGGATTTGTGATCCTGACATTGTCACCATTTTATTTTAAAATATTTTGAAAATGCTTCCTGATTTTACGTACCAAAGCAACATGGACAGTGAATTCCACGCCAATTCCAACAGACGCAATCAGGATAACCACAGGCACTGCACTCAGCTTTATTCCAATTAGACCCATCATGCCAAACAGCTCCACAGTCATCAGAGCCAGCACCACCACCTAGATGATTTAGAACAGCTGTTAGTAACTTCTTATACTCCAGACAAATGAAGAGTAAGATATTTCAGAAGAACATGGTGACTACAAAACATACTCCTCAAAGCCATCCTATATTCCCAAATACAAGCTGCTTTTCCTTGTTTTGCTGTGCTCAATGGCGATGACTTGCTAAAGAATGAGTTTAAATTATACTCCTAAGAATCAGTTTGTACTGATTACAATTTATCAGTGATCTGAAAAATAATTTACTCTTCCTGATCATGGATACCCCCAAAAAACACATTTTCTCTTTTTCACCTGGTCCTCGGACAATCCTTCCAGAAAATGATAACTTTAAACTACCTGCATTGGAATTCTTTTTGTGGAACTGCAAATATAAGTAAGGATGACTTCTGAGTAGCTTTAAAGCCCAGAAGAAAGTGAATGCCATAATCAGCCGATAAGTCTCAGGTTACAGAGGGGCTCTGAGCTTTTAAGATACTTGGAGGGACAGACATGGACAAAGTGAACAGTTAAATCTAAAGGAAAGCTTTTATTTTTCTTTCATCTACCCTGTAAAAAAAAAATGAGGAAAAGGGAGGGGAGGAAATCTGTAGAATCAACTTTAAAAGTTGTTAAAGCCAAGCAGGAAAAAAGATAGACATACTTATAGAAAGCAATGGTGGACTCTGAAAATAAACGCTTTTCCAAGGGAAAAAGTATGCACTACAATAAATGATTTTATAAGCTAATGAATCAAGAGTAATAACATAAATTGCTTGATTAAGTGCTACGAAAAATATTCTAGACTAAACATTTACCTTTTAAGCATACCTGTCGTATAAACGCACGTTACAAAAACTAGTAACTGTTTTACGCTTTTCTACTTCTGGCATTTTATAAACCATATGATAGTTTATGGAATTTAAACATAGGAACATCATCATTCAATTTAACTTGAATGTTTACTGAGCGGCTTATGGTGCCTTGCAGAAAGCATGGAGGAGTATTCTCTCCAGTTTATAATTTTATGTCTCTTTCTCCTCGATAGCTCATTTCACACGGTGTCCCACACAGTTTCTCCAGAAAGATTGCATTCAGAATCAGTGGGAAAAATTTATGGGTAAGCTAGTCACGAGCAACTGCCCTGAAAAATAACTACGTCTCATAAGAGGGGAGAAGGAATGAATAATTAGAAGTAATTTTAATATTTAATAAAGCTCTTAATTTTCCTCCTTGTCTTTATTTCTCATGTTAGCATGCACCTGAAGAAGGGCAAAAGTTTTATCCACCTTTCAAAAAAATCTTTAAAGCTGCAAAAAAAAAACCAAAAAAAACAACCCAACAACCCCGTGGTCAAAGGATTAAGGTTATTAAGGCTTGTACCTTTAGCATGAACCCTACCCTCTCAAGTTGAAAAAATATATAATGAATGATGCAATATACATACTCCACCAGAGGCCCAGACATAAACAAAACCTTCCCGACTACAGCAAGAGCTGTACTGAAAGGAATTTGACTTCAACAAAGACCCTTATAATAAACTTACAATGATCCCAGCCGTCCAGGGGTTTAGGAGGAAGAGGGCACACACCAGAAACGTGCAAGCCAAAACCACGCTAATGGATAAGAGGAGCCAGTGACGAAGCCCAATGTACTGCTCCCAAAACAGAAATGGGTAACCGTTTGGGTAGCTGGCGATCCCCAGGCTGGAGTAGTTACTACAGATAGCTCTCACTTTCTCAATAGCCTCCACAAAGTCAGAAGTTTCACGCAATCCGTTGAGGTAGAAAGGAAACTGAGCGTATTCTATGGGCTCAGCTGCTGGAACTAGGAAAGGACAGCAGTGTTAAAATGTATGTTTGGAAAGAAGAAGATACACAGAGAGCAAAATTGACAAAACAGTTTGTTCTCCACAGCAACATGCTTAAAGGTGTTGAATTTAAATTGTACTTCCTCGGAACAAGTCACCTTTTTAAAACTCCCCAACAAATTGAAAGCTGAAGCAGTACAGGAGATTACTATAATTTATCATGCAGTGCAATGGGATGAACACAGTCTACATCAGTTCCCCAAACAATTCTATGTAATTTAACAGATATACTTCAATACATGGATTTAATCCTCATCAGTGCTATAGTGGTTTTTACTGAGTATGTGGCCAAAAATCCCTAGCTGCAATATAAAGTAGAAGATCACATCATCTTGAACTTCTTATCCAAATGCTCTTTTTTAATGCAAGTGCAGTTCCTCTGACATTGAAAGTCATTTCCCCGAGATTAACTGAGGTTCACTGACACAAAACTAGAGAAAAATTATGCTCAATCAGGCTGGTTGACTTTTAAGATTTCCATTGAATATTTTGAAAGTCAGATTCAGAAACCCATGTTCAGTTACTGATGCACATGACTGGGGAAAAAAGCTAATATAAAAGTAATGGTTTACTGAGGAAATACTTAACTTTTTATACCTTAGTAATTTGACAAACCAACACTCACCATACTTATTTTGAGCGTAATGCAAAATCTACTGTATGACAAGGGAAGAAAAAAAACTTCCACAAGAAGCATTTTGTTACTGCCGTTGTGTGTTCCAGACCCTGCAGGGTCATTCAGTTGACTTGCTAAACATGATTTGCTCTATTATAATCTCAACTATAAATTTTCATTAAGACAAGACTTGGCTGACTGCCACAAAGCTCTAGGGTTCAGATAGACTGGTTACCCAATCACATTGCCAAGCGCACCAGTCCTCCCCTATACGCCCTCTGCCCTTCCCATTGGTGTCCAACTAGCAATCCCCCCAATAAACTGAAAGCTGAAGCAAAGCAATGCGAACCAGCACTGGTGCTCAGGCAAGCAGAGAATGGCACAGAACAGGACTGCTCCCTCACCTAAGTACCTCTTGTACCATCAGTGTTAGTAGTTTAGCATATGAGTTAACTTGATAAAAATCCTTTAGGAATTAGAAAATGAAGATAAACGATATTATCTCAGTGACAAAATCTCAGAATGACATAGGCAGGGATTTCATGCAATCTCTAGGCTTCTCTCACAGACAACTATCAGGTGACACTAAAAAGCAATGCTTACTATAGGTTTTTAGAGATTTAAACTACTTTAGAACTCATTTTTAAGCATCATAAAACCCTGCAGTGGTGCCACATTTGCTATGGTGCATGCAGCTTCTCAGACTGAAGAGTAACACAGTATTTTGTCCTGTTTATGCCTCTAAGCCCCGTGCAGCATCAGCCAACTACAGAGTTACTGGTTCTTGAAGGAAGGAGTGGGGGCACTTATGCAAATGGTCAGACATTAAGATGAAATGCTACTTACTTCTCAGCCTTGTTTCTGGCATATAGTCTGCCTTGTCGTGGACCCACTCGGGGCGGTGGGGCCGGATGTTGGCTTGTGAGGCAGCGTAGGCCACAGGGTCATTGCTAACCCAGGCTGTCAGGTAGATGTAGAAAGCATTTGGGTTAATGATTCCGTCCGCATCCACCAGACGCTGTTTAGTCAACTGCAAAATGGAAAAAATCAGAAGCCTTTCAGAATGAGTTTTGCTTTTGGGGCTCTTGCTGTAAAGCTTTCAACAAATAGGCTGGAGATGCAACACACGTACAGGAGGGGAAAAGCAGAAGAGTAGGAATCTTCGCTTCAAGTGACTTATCAGTAAGCTATTGTCTGACAACAAGAAACATCTAAAAAACTACACTGACAGTAGAAAGTGGTCATTTATAAATTAGTACTCGTATAATATTTACAATAACCACTCAATCAGCAGATGGTTCCAGAATAGACTGAACCAATTAAATCCAAATTCTGAAAGCCTGCAGCCAACAGTGAAAAACAACGAAGTTGGAGAAACATATTTAAAGTCAGGGAAAGAAAACCTGGCAAGAGTCCCTATACACGTCTGTGTGCAGTTAACCTCTGTTGTTAACACTGAAGGAAATGCCACCCAGTAAATGGAGGAGAGCTATAAAAATAAAACAACATCTGTATAAATTTTGCTAACACTTGCCTCCTATGACCTATGTATTCAGAAAATACCCAGTGTCAAGAAAGCAGACGAGTGCCCTGTGTTATTTGGGTCACTGTGGGCAAATGTATCTGTGGGGTAAACAGCAGTGGTACACTTCTAGGGTTCTGTAGCCAAATCCTGCACAGCTAGAGCTCCGACAGAGGACTCTGTGGGTGAAAAGTATTACTGGGGTTTTTTGTTTTGTTTATTTAAAATTCTGGCTCAGCTCCAGTTTCAGGTCTTTTTAATGAAATGAAAAACAACAGTGACAGCAGTTAAAAAAAAAAAAGAAGGAAAAAAAAAAGAAAAAAAAAAGCCGGATTCCAAGGATCTGGATTCAATTAGTGCACAGGATATGCAACAACTGTATGTCTTCAAGCTGTCTCTGGAACTGCAGAGTACAGCGCTCAGCCCCTGTGGGTGCACCGCACTTTCCTCTCTCCCAGGCACAGGAAATTATATCAGCAGCTGCAGTCCAATCGCATTTGTTCCACAGCGTACCAGGTACACTCAGCTAAACAAAATCTCACTGAAGGTTTTCTTTTCAACTCCCTGTCTTTGCTTAATTCAGAGCTGAAGCTTCATTCAGACCTGACAGCATGTTGCATGTTGCTATACAGCAGTGTGTTTTACACACCATAGTAACTTTGAACAATGTACTCAGTAAATCCGTCACCTTTAATGCCAGGAAAAGAAGAAAGACAATAAGCAGGTCTGCCAAGAAGCTCATGAGAAAGACTATTTTTCTGTCTGAAAGCACAGCAAGTCAATGATGACTCTAGGAGAGAAGTTAGGTTATTGCAGAATTCCTTCTTCCGAGGTCTGAAACCTAATTTTTGTGTAAGCAGTCAAACCTAATGTGTTTCCACCTACCAATGGCTACAGCAAATGCAGTCATATGCTGTGATAACCTTGCAAAAGAACCTCAGACATATTTAATTTAGGCAGCTCAAACAACTGCCATTCTTAGTTCTATAACAGTACAGCTGTATTTAGTAATGACAGTACAAGAATATGATACAGCATATAATGATTTCAGTCCCCTTTCACCATCACTCTTCAGAATCTTTTTTTAAGTGTTATGTTTTGCATAATTCAGTAGGAACTAACCAAATAACTGCAAAAGCTAGATTTAAAACCACAGCAGAAAGCTGAGCAAAATCCTATAAGGCAATCTGATTCAAATGAGAAACAATGCCACTTAGGGCAACGAGGCTACCACTGGCTCTGTCTCACATCAGAACAGACTCCATCTACCTATGGATGCAGCAAAGCGTTTTTCACGACAATTTCAGTGGAAACTGAGTGTGACCAACACAGGAGCAGCACTGAAAAAAGGCCAACCAGTAATAATCAAAAGCAGGCATTCCCAGTGTTGATTTTGAACACTTCCCAACACAGGCCAGACTGCAGCTAACAAGTGGCTTTAGCAAAGTCAGTGGGGCCATGCAGTAAGGTGTAACTCAGGCATTCAATTCAAGGTGAAAAACGAGACTATGACATGTTCTTTCCATCTCCCCCCACTCCTGATGAATTTTGTATTCCTGTATAAACCTGTATGGACTATGATACAGTACCTGGCTGATGTCAATGGGCTTTGCTCGGTTGCCTGTTTGTACCAAGAGTTTGTAAGCCAAAACAGCATCATCAGATCCATTTTTGTAATTGTTGTAAGTGATCTTCCCAGTTTCCCAGTCGCTGTCAAATGCATCCTGAAGTCCTGAAAAGTTAAGGGAAACAAGGGTAAGACAAAACAAACAGGTAAGCAATCACTCTTAGAAACAAATTTCATCAGGAAGGACAAATAATGAGTCTTTTTCACAGCTGAATCAAGAAGAAAATTATCCACCTGCTACCTTCTAAATTTGGGGCTCCTCATTCACTGTCAGCATGTGGAAAGCTAAAAGAAAGGCAGGGGAAGCAAGAAACTGAAAGGGAGAAGCCTCAAGAGTCTTCCCATGTTGTGCAGACCAGCAAAGCTGGGCTAGCAAGCTGCAGATGCAATGTGCACTGGTGCAAACCAGCTTCCCCTCAAGGCAAAGAGGAGACCTCTGTGGGACCAGAACTCCCACAGTCCTTCTCAGAGCCTTTGAGAGCAACCTAGCGCTCTGCTTGGAGAAGTATATGGGGAAGAGTTAACCTTGTGTGGAATAAAAACTGTTTTTTCTCATGAACCACAATTCCAGAACCATCACACTCAAAACTCCTTAAGTATATTTGTGTTTATCACCTCTTTCATACACAACCTTCTCAAAAGAAAGCTGAATTCTTGCCCTGACCTGGATGGTGCCAGAACAGAAAAGGGCAGAGTTTAGCCCTGATCCAACTTCAGGGCTGAATTCTACCGCAGATTTAAAAACCAGAGGAGGCATTTAGTCTGTTATCTAGAAGGGAAACACACTCCATATTCCCCTCTGCCTCACCAAAACCCTGGTCAAGTGCACAGAGCCACAGAGGAGGACACACACCGCTCTCATTAACTGTTTTGGGCTACTGCAGGGCACTGAGGCAATAGCTTCTAGGATATAACCAGAAATTCCACTACAAGGGGAAAAAAAAACCACACTCAAACTTTCAACTTCAAACAGCAACTCAGCTGCTCCTCAAGCACAGCGTGAGTGAACACGATTTTGTCAATTTGTTCCATCTGTTCAACTTGTGCAGCTAATACAAGTCGTGGGATCTGCTGCCAGCACATGTAAAGATCACAGCCAACACCTATTCACTCTCAACTGTTATTTTCCTCCTTGCCACCCTTCAAGGGGGAGGGAATACCTCACAGCACAAAATTTGGATCAGATTTAGTACAGGAAGCCGCAGCCCAGTACAAGGAGGCTCTGTGCAAGCAGAAGACGGAAGGGAAGGGAAGGGAAGGGAAGGGAAGGGAAGGGAAGGGCTGTACCCTGCTGCAGTTCTCATATGCAATTTTTGCATGTGAGTTTTCAAAGGCTGATAATGTATTTTTTAAAAAAAAAAATGCACAGCAATTCAGAAGGTAATTGAAAAAAGGTAATGTTACTACTGATTTTGTAAGGGAGGGGAAGGGAAGGGAAGGGAGTGGCGGTGGAGGAAATCGCTGACCCACCTCGCAGCTGTGCTGAGGGGCTGTAATGAAAACCGTCACTACAGATCGGATCGGTTAGCTGCAGCTGTACAGAGATAAGAGCGCTACAAGGGAACATGCGCCCGGCTGACACCGCCTCCAGGATGGAGTACCCCTTCCCAGTTACAAGCTCCTCCCCACCCCTTAGAAAACTGCCTCCCATGTTGTTCTGCCAAATTGTACCCACGCATGAAGCCAAGGCTGAGAACCCACAGAGGAAAGAAGCCTGTCAGATCTCCACAAGCAGCCCTCCAACACCTGCCCAAGGGGAGGACAACCTGCCGTCAGGTTTTATGGCATCACCAAAGGACTTCAAGGCCCCCTTTAAAAAAGCGTTGTTTGCTGGTGCCCTCAGAGCAGGGAAGACATTGCTTAGGACATGCAAAAATACCAACCCATCCCTCCTGTGCCAAGTTCAGCTCCACATCAACCTCTCAGAAAGTGGCCAGGTGAGAGCATTTGTGCTATCATACCAGTCACATGACTTTGGGAGGTTAAGAGGAGGCTGTTGAAAAAGCAGGTAGGAAAGAAGGAGAAAGAACAGCTTAACTCAAAGTAGAAACAGCTCCCTTCAGTAGGAGGAGCACACAGACTGCTAGGACAGCACATGGGGACAGAGCTTCCAGACTAACATCCAACCCCTGTTGGGGGGCTCCACAGACACACAATAACAAATACAGCCATTGGCATATGACGTTACCAGCTTGTGGTTGCCAGGTACATCAAAAAAGGACACGTGCATTTAACATGACTGCAGCAGGTGAAAACTTGGCCCTCTTGCATCCTCCCCACTCCTCTGTTCTCACAAGTCTGGTCATCCCTCAAACCCTGCTACCTTTTATATCTCTATTCCTCCAGCTGGCTTAGCCACTTCATGCTCTGGGTTATTTTATTACTGACCTTACTGAAACTGAAAGTCTGCAGAAAAAATACCAAGAAACCACTTCCAGCGTTTAATTTCTAAAGAGTTTCAAATTCTCAGTAATTAGTATTTCCCATAACACTTTGAAATTAATAGCAGAGTTGGTGCTTTCAAAGCAAACAGTACTTCCGTTACAAACTATTCATGCCAATGATTTTAGAAGATATTTAATATTTTATAAATGGGGTTAATGAAATCTTTCTGGGCAGAAAGATAAAAGTAACTTGTTGACCTCTTTCTGCAGAGAAGTTATAATTAAGGGATTTTTAAAAATTTATATATGGGATATTTTCATATCAGCAGTCACTTTTGCTTAATGCTTCAGAAGCCAGTGAAATACTCAAAAATTACATGGGATGCAGGAATGAGGGTGAGGAAGGAATTCCTACTGACTCATGTGAACAGCTGGCACCATGAAACACCAGATAAGATTACCCTTTGCAAAAACAAGCCTAATTACAAGCCATCAGGGAATTCAAGCTACCTCATTTACATTCAGTCACTTACAAAAATGATGACATTTCCAGTTTAAGTGAATTATTAGTGTTAGCTCTTCTTCTGCTGCATTTTCAGTAACAGAATATGCTAACATGATATGATACCAGAAAGCAAAATACAAGGGAACCGCTGAAAAAAGAAGAGTATAAGGCTGAAAGCACTCCACTGCTAGTCAACGAGAAGAAATGTCCAGCTAAGACCATGGACGCCTTCCTGATAAAAACTGCTTTTGTTCACTTGCTGTTGCTTCCCTCATCATTCTGCCAGACAAATGTGTGTGTGTCAGAAGGCCATCTTAAGCCATTAATCTCCAGCACTGAATTCCCAGTCAAGCTGGCAGGAATTAGCTGCGAAGTTGAAAGTTGCCCCTACTTTGATTATCCTGCTCCTCCAGCATGTAAAAATGCACCAGTAGAACTGTTCCCATCTCACAGGGAATCCAGCCTAAAACTGTACTTGCTTGTAAATTCTGTTTTCACTGTCCCTCCTCCTTTACTCCCTCAGCATCAGCTCCAGTTGGTAACAACTGGGTATTATTCCGTCTACTAGTGTCTGCACCTTGAGATAACTCCCTAAACATGACAAGTGTGGCAGCTTTTGGTTTAACAGTTGGGGAACTCAACTGTTACATCAATGCCCTGCAACATTTCTTTCTATGGATACATCTCAGCATCCTTCTTCTTTAGAGCTTTGTGAATACAGCACCACACTTTGCAAAGACAGACCTGCAACTTTACAAAGCAGCTGGTTTGTTATTAATTATGCCCCTTTTGGGGAAAGCAGGGAGGAGAGCTAAGGACACAGACCTAAATGCTAATTAGTAATCATAATGATTAATTCTAAAGCTGTGGGTGATAGGCCAAGCAACGTGCCTTCCGTCACAGGGCTGGCACATCCACTTGAACCACTGCCAAGTCAGTGCTTCCTGGAGTCTCTCTGATGGTTCCAGCGTAACACTTCAGCTCCATGCACCCCGTCACTATACCCATGGTACCAGGAATACTCACAGCAGCTCTAGCGGAATTAAAACAGAGGACAAGGAAGAAGGACCAGCTAATGTGGGTTGGAAGGGGAAATGTAACTATGGGCAATACGAAGAGAATAGGAACACCCCTCAGAGCAGAGCAGATCTGGAAAGGTCACATATGAACACGGACATTCAGCACCGTGAAGGAGATGTGCAGGCCCCCGGCCAGGGCCATGCAAATAGTCCTTAGCACAGGGAGGTGATTACAAAGAGGACAGGAAAAGTGGAAGAGGTTTGGGAAGTACATGGTGAGCCTGAGAGATGGGCAACGGGAATGCGAGCAACACCAAGTGGGCTAGCCTCCAGTGTTTCACTCTGAGAAGCCAGCAAGGGAGCAGATCCAAGGGGAGCTCTTCCTGACTTAATCGCTGGCAGACTGTGCTGAGGCTCAGCACTAATATGTGAAGATCCTGAGCATGATCTCAGATTTCTGCCTCCCTCACAGTTCTGGGGTCGGGAGGGAAGGTGGAAAGGGGGATGCCAGACATAGTTTTTCCTACTGTTTTGGAACAACAACAACAAATACCCATAAAAGAAATAAAATAAATAGCAGAGGTACAAGAGAATTTGGAAAAGGACATACAAAGATGCTTGCTTAGAAATCTATAAAGTACAGTAAGGTTTCAATCCAGGAAAACATCTAAGCTATGCTGAATTTTCTTCCTGCCAGTAATACTGCCCCTCACAGCTCAATATGCTTATGTGAGCAAAATATTAAATTTCCAGTAAGCAGACTGTAATGAATGGATCCAATATATTTAAAAATCATTAAAAAAACAAAGCTAATAGCTGACATACTGCTTTGCATTATTTATAAGTGCATTAAACACATAGGAAGCTTGATAATTTTATTTAGATGCGTCACTTAGAGGCATTGCTTTCCTAACACTGCTCAACATATTTTCAGAAGGAATAAAATACTACAAATACTGGCAGTTACCTAGATGTTCTCTAAGAATCATTGGCTTCACTGGTTGTCTGTAAACTGTGAAGGTTAAAATTTACAGTGTCACTAGGTCAGCACAATTTATTTTTCTGTTGGCAAAAGCTTCCTGGAGATTGTCCGAACAGAAAGACAGAGGCTGGACAGAAGTAATCCTGGGAAGAATATGTTTGCTATTAAATTTGCTGAGATGTAACAGTACTATTTATTTTAAATACAAACCAGTTTTTTGTCTCAACATGTGTAATTACAGTATCTTTAATAAGCTGACGTCAATATAATTATAATCATTGTACCTGAAAGGCCATGCCTTCTCTTGTCTTCCCCCACCCTGTTACCATTCAGCACAGTAAAAGCAACACCACAGAAAGAGGGATGACACTCCACTGGCAATCTAGAATGTAGGGTAAATTCCCAATCCAACAAAACATATAAGCCACACAGAATTTTCCTCATGCCAGCAGTCCCAGCTGAAGCCAACAGGATCGCTCATGTGCTGAAAGTTAAGCCTGTGCCAGAATACCTTGCTGGATGGGGACTTTTCATTTACTGTTCTCAAAATACTCATCAACCATTTATTTTCCGAAGACAGGGGGCCATATTTGGCTACTAATTATAAAGCAGAACTCCTCAGTAGCTGCTTAGAAATTAATGGCATGAGATGGCCTCTCATGGATATAATCTCCTAAAGCTTCAAAACCATCTTCCTGGACAGTAAACTTAGCCACAAAGAATTTAAGTGACCTTGTGACTTTAAGTGATGGAGAAACACCAAGTCAACATGCGGGTTTGGGTCAGCACCTAGGTGTTCTCCGCCCTGCTCGCAGTCTTTAACCGTGTGACTATATTCAGAGAGGGGCATTACTAGCGTGAACAACTGGTTATTACTGTATAATTAAGAAAAGTTCATGCAACTCTCTCTTACCTTGCAGCCAGTCTCGAAAGTAGTGCAACCACATTTTGGGAAGTTGCTTATCTTCTTCCAACAAAACGTATGTCACATTGCTGAAACTTCTGTGAAGTTCATAAAGTAAGTGCTGGACATTTGGGTAGTCTGCTTTCTGTGTCACAATATACATGTTGTAGAACGAAAAGTACTTGAACTGTGCAGCAATAAAATCATATTCCCTTGTTTCCCGTGGTACAATGTCTGTGAGATCTAGTCCATCTCTCACCCGGGTGGTTCCATAAAGGCTGAGCCCAAGTAAACCCAGAAAAAGAAAAATAACCACAATCTGCAACAGAAAATAGAAATTGATTTGGTTTTAGGTTTCCAAAGAAACTAACAATTCATAATGGCGCACTACAAAGCCAGGTTCAAAATTAACACCCATCAGGCTACTTTAAAGCTTTTATTTCTTCTTTTTTTTTTTTTTTGCCTCATACGCATACACAGTACAAGGCTAAGCTGATCTGTGCTTCATAAAAGAGACTCTGCACCATGGATGAGAAATTTGTATCATAAAAGTTCAAAAGTGGCTTTAGTTCCACTATTCACAAGCTTACGTTACTGAAAGTCACCAAAACCCTCATATTTTAAAAGTATGTCTCTACAGCACTCACAAGATAAAACTTTTAAAGGATGAAATTAGCTGTAAAATTATTAAGAGATGTTACTCCAAATGAATTCTATTTATATCTTACATTTAATACCACTGTCAGGATAATTTTATTACTGGGCAAAGCAGAAGTCTCTTCTTGAAAAACAAGTAAATAGTTCCCTGATTACCTTAGCTTTTGGTTTTAGGAGGAACGGAGCATAATGTTTTTCTGCAAAGGATGAGAGTGTCCACTTTGTACATGGTGGCTCAAGGCAATGCATACTGGAGTCTGAGAATTGGGAAAGCAAATCCCTCGTCGAGCTCGTGCTTTCTGGGCTCTGGCAGCTAAGATTATCTTGTGTCACTGTCACTGGCTGCACAGATATTTCTGAGCGAGGCTCTGCGGTGGTGTAGTACACCTGCGTATGAGGATCGTATTCTGTGCGCAACTGCACTGTAGACTGCATCGTAATCTGAGTTTCGTGTGCAAAACTGTGACTGCTGTACGGAGGTGGAGGACTGTAGCAAGTAGTGTCGTTTTCTGCATATGCTTGAGGCTCAATCTGAATCACTCTTGTGACACAAGGACTGCAAGAGAAGAGAAAAATATCTGTTCACATTTAGATAGATTTTATTTTAATCAGACTAGATAGGAGAACTTGCTTCCATCTGAGACTGCTCCTACTTCTATTAGATGGTTATATGATTATAATTACTATTAGATGCTGTTATATGAATTTTCTTTTGCACCTTTAGGAAACTTTTCTCAGACTGGTTCGAAGTGCAGGCCTCTGAGAATACGTGCACATTTCTTGAGCTCAGGAAAGAAAGAACCAGCATCTATCTGAAGACACTGACATCTATCCACAGCACTCCATTAATTACACATGCTAATCAGGTCAATACCCAGGTACCTGCACACACTCTGAATGCACAGTGTGTGAGTTTCCATCTATGCACCCATGCTGAGAATTAAGCTATTTAGATAAAAATGTAAACACATGACATACTGACTTCTTTTGTTTAGAACTATTAAAGTAACTTAAATAATATTTGGGCTGTCTGGATAAGATCTCAGACTTTTGGGAGGCAGGTTGAAAGCACTTGCCATACACCGACTGAATGTTTTAAGATTTAAGTAAACATATGCAAGAATTAATTTCTAGAAAGGATGGGCAACATGAAGAGACAAATTACAGAAGTAATTGAAGCATTCCCTTTATTTTTGTCAACGCATGACGCTAACAGATACCTGGTTTATAAAACTTTACAAAAATTATTGGAGACAAACCTCTTCTTGTAAATAAGAAATGACAAATTGATGACAGAAAACAGTATCAAGAGATTTTTCACCAAGTGAACAAATTCTACGAAAAACAAGAGGAATTCAGAATATTGTGTACCTAAACAAAGCAAGCTCTCATTCCATGTATTTCTTCATATGTAAATGGACCCAAATTCTGATATACATTTGGTGCAACTTTAGATGAGAGAGTAAATGGAAGGTCTGATTGCCAGGTATTTCTGAGAATCCGGGCTCCAAAATTCAAGCACATTGGGTCATCCACTGAAACTATGACTGAATCAGAAATAGTCCTGGCTTGGGATCAACTCCCTGTTCTAACCACTCCCTTAAAAACAAATTTAGGAAAGTGCTTTCTCTCTTTGACATTAAAATTAAAATGTCAAACTATGTCAGCTCCTAGGTGGGTGTAAAAGGCTGAGATGACACAATGTGCATCCTAGTTATGACAGTAAAAGTACATGTGTAGACATGTTTGCCTTCATTGCAGGGAAACGCAAAAACTAAAACATCAATCTATCACACATTCTCACCTTGTAAAACAGCAGAATATATCCAGTCTCCTGTCTTCCCGACGATAAAGATCCATGCTGAGGATAGCAGGAAAAATCAGCAGAACCATAGCAAAGTTGAATACTACCACAACTGCTGCCTAGAGATCAATCACAGTAGAAGTGATGTCATTACTAAGCTTCATGTAAGGCATGAGCTTTACAAAGCATAAAATTTCCTTTCAGTTCTAATCCATTCATCCATTTATCATGTCAACCCATCAGATGCTTTCAAGCCTTTCCCTGAGGAAACTGGGAGATACACTTTCATATTCCCATTTCATTATAGTAGGCCTACTGCAGTTCATTGATTTCTTTTAATAATAAACTTCATATTATTTTAACAGATCTGTGCATGGAGATGTGGTGATGACTTTTTAAGCAGAAAAATAGAGTCAACAAATCATACTTTTGCATGCAATTCTCCCATATTTACAGTCTCACAGTAAAAAAAGATGGAAGCAAAAGCAAACTTGGAACTAGAACTGAAGTTCTCACTTTTAAGGGATCTGAAGTAATTTAAGCATCACAATGACATTAAAGTACATTATCAAATCAGATATGAAATAAAAGTTTAAGTAAATTTTTATGAAACTGTTCTATGTAGTAAAATATTATGCACTTGATCTACTTCCTTAAAGGTCTAGGCAAAAACAGCAACATTTTGGGTTTATCAGGGATTATTTTTAAAGCAGAACGAAAATAAATCCAAGACCACATAGCAAATCTACATATTAATATGCCTGTGTTTACCAAAACTTGATTAATGACCCAGTATACCAAAATGAGTCTTAAATTGGAACAATACATCTTCAATAGGAACAAGAATACTTGGTTTGATTTGTAAAGTGGAGATTACGTAATGAAAAAAACCTACCTCCCCACCCACCCTCTCTCAAACCGTACTTCAAACGCTTTCCCACACAGAGATTCCCAGAGAATTTCCATAAACATATGTGGTGCAGCATCTATCATTATTATTAATAGCATTTATTTGTAATGCAGAATTGTTAGGAGCACTAGTCATCACAAAGGGAAAGCCTGGGCACAGATGGGACTGGAAGATAGCTATAAAGAGTAGGAGAGACACTGGGAAAAAAATGGCTGAGCCCTCAACAGGTGAAAAAAACCCCTGAAATCCTCACATTTTACCCATTAGATAAGCAGTAGCCATCTCAACAGTAGTGTTAAGGAAATCTAATAAACTACCAAGTGTCCCTACCTGTAACTTCTGAAGTAATGACTCTTTGGGTTAAAAGTCATAAAAAAGAACAGAAGTTGGGCTACAAAAATGAAGTTGCTGACCTGATATAAACAGGCCTTCCTTTTTCCAAAATAAACAAACGGCTGCTTTTGATGTTGAAAAATCAAGCCTCAAAACTGGCAGCTCGAAAGATGTGATATCCAAAATCCATGTTTCAAAAATTCTTGACTTTTGTGTCAAAAAATAATATAAATTACCTAAATAATGCAATTTTTATTTTTGTGTCTCTTTATCTGTGAAAATAAAAGTAGTAGCACACTGAATGATTTTTAAGGTTTTGAAGCTATAAAAGTGTAATAAAAAGACTAGGTACTGTTTTTACTTTTCTGACAATGACAGAATCAACTAGTTATGTAAATATTTTCTATCCATTTTAATCATAAATATATTATATTCAGAAGTTTTTTTATTTGTGTTTCTCTTTTGTTGTCTCCAGCCTGCTTGAAGTAAGATTTTGGTCCTGCTGGCTGTCTGTTGAAGTAACTACTAAAATAGAGTTTACTTAAAGCTGAATTAGTATTTAGCCATCTTTGAGGGAAAAGATCCAATGACTATGTTATGATTTATAAATATCCACACAGAAAGGTATGTAAGGTCATAGCCAAGACTTTAAAATTAAGTTATTTCCTTTTGATCCTCTCTAGAATTAACTGACTCTGTCAAAAAAACAAACAGTTGCTGTTGCAAGCAAGGTGTTCGTTGGACCTAGTTCATACAACTGCTTGCTTTATTGCTGCTAAACCAGAGAAGGTTGAATCACCCATTTATGGTGAATAATTAGTTGTGTCTAACCAAGATCTTCTATCAAGGATCAGCTAAGATTTATTGAGATTTGGAAAAAACAGCTGAGGCCTGACTCAATAACTCTTACTCCTCCCAGCATGACTGAAAAACTAAAAGAAGTCCTCTGTTTCTGCTCCATAAACTGCAAATACTTCATGCCCTATCAGTTCCCTTTGTAGACTTGAACATCCTTGAATCTCAAATGCCACTAAACCTGAAAACTAATACTTAAATGTATGGAAGAGATGCCATCAGTTATATTCGCATTTCATTTTTTAAGAAGTATCAAAACCAATCCAGCAACACACAATAAATCTGCCTATTAACATGGCATCTCTTTTTAGAACAACTAGATTTTCCAATTTGCCATCTCAGTGTTGATGGGATGCAAATAAAATATTTTTAACCAATCCTGTCTGTTCTGATTTGTAGTAAATCGATTCCTAGAGCTCAACACCACACTTCCTATATAGGGGGGCACACTGTCCCCCCCTTGCCCATCTCCCCAGCATTTCAAGCATGTAACAGTTCTCAGTTTTCACAACTAAATACAGAAAATACTGTTCTTGCATCAATTCTAATTTGATGTCTCATCAAAAAATACCCTGTGATTTGATAAGGAGAAGGAAGGAAGAACTGTTGAGGGGTGACTCATTCTGTGACCTGGCGCATCAGCCACCACCTCCACTCCCAATGCCATGTAGACTCCCATCTGGTGGCTGGGAATGGGAAGGTATGAGAAATGTGATCATGGCAATCAATACCCACAAGCTGTAACAATTACATAGACTGGAAAAGCACCAAGAAAAAAAAGGAGGCAGCAGAGCTTCCCGAGTACAGGCAATTCTGTTAGCAGCACCCAAGCTAAGGGCATACTTAGGATTTTTGGGGACAGGGCATCTTCTCTCACCCCTTCAGAGACAAATGGTCCAATGGGAGAGGAAAGAGCCTCAGACCTTTTCCCTGAGAAATCAACAAGGTAAAAGTAGTCCTAGAAGGGATAAAATGGGGCCTACTCAAGGGTGTACAATGAAGGCATTCAGTGAAATTAGATCAGAGAGTAGTAAAAAAACCTCCATTAATCAGAGAAAAGCTGGTAACTTTCTGAGAAACATGCTCTGCTTTTTGCATCTTTTCAAAATGCACTGCCTAGAAACATTATTGCTATTGCAACTCTTAACGGAGACAGAAGAATGGCAGTCTGTGCCGGAGGCAGCAAGGGAGACGGGAGCCAGGCTGGCAGGCGGGGGCCCCGCTGAAGGTATGTGCTGCTATGTGCCATTCCTGGCAGCCCACCCAAGGAGAACGGGTGTGCTGCATAGCCAGGGGTGATGAACAGGCGAGGAGGTCTGTCAAGGAAACTTCCACCCTACGGCTGACTATCTACAACTCCCTCCTGATAGCGTACAGACTCAGATCCCCCCTTTGCCGTCCCCCTCCCCTCCATCCTTTTCCCTCAGACTTTAATTCTGCTTGTTAAATTTTTATGTCATGAGCAGGGAAAGGTAAATCATGTGGGTAAAAAGAGGGGGACAAACCACTTCAGCAGAGTAAGATAACTGAATTAGTTGAAAAACTTATGTTCTTTCTCTCCACAAACCCACCACCACCACCTGGTAATGTTTTTTTTAGGAAAAAAAACCCTGTCATTCTTATGGTGAGTGAAAAAGTTACTGCTAAGACTTAACAGGGAAAGTTCCACCCTTGCTCATTAGTGAATCCACACCACCCCTCTGCTGTTAGGGGATGAAGTTTCTCGTGTAAGCGAGAAGAGGTAGATGAATTTTTGTGAAGCTGTATCTTCTCCTTTCTGGGCAGAATTTATTCCTTAACAGTGTCCAAATAGTCCGTCTGAGGAAAGAATTCAGCCCAGTGGTAGTTATACTCTGCCTTCCTTTCCTTCATTTGTACTCAAAACAAAGTCTGTGTTTAAGACATTTCTACAGCAAACTTCAAAAACTTTCAGGGGATTTCTCCCGCCACAATTTTAAGAAATGAAACAGATCTGAAAACTCAGGACCTACTCCTCCAAAGTCTTGAGTGTTCTTACAAATTATTCTTGTGCCTGAGTATTTGGGATACATTCAGCATCCTGAAGCCCTGTAACTGCTTAAATAAGTGGCTAATGAGATCAGCAAATGACAAAAATTAAAACTGTGAAAAAGGTAAAACAGTCCCTATCTGCATAATGGAATCAATGTTTAAAATCTCACTCTCAAAAGGACTGATTTCTGGTTTTAAAATTTGGCAAGAGCTAACCCTAGTAAACTCCTAAGACAGCATGAGACTTGCAGTTTTTGAGTTCCATAAAGTAAATGAACAACTTGGAGTTATCTATTAACTGCTTTAGCTGGCAGAACAGAAGCACGGATATGCAAAACATGAGTTTCTTACTAAAAGTTGGGCTGGCAGACGCAGGAAACTATTTATCCTCCCTCAGCAGCCGGGTTATTTTACAGATACTGGGTGTCAAAAGTTATGGAAACTTTGACAACTATCTTTCAATGTCTTAAGAAAAGTGAATGAAGAGCAAAACAAGGACAAGAGCAATCCTTTTTTTTGAGTCCATCTGTTAAAAACTCACTATCTAGATGAGAAGAAGGCAGCATCTGTGAAAAGTAAATGCAGTATTTCATTGCTTTCTAAGTCTTGCTAGTAAGCTATGAAAGACAGCAAGGACTTCTTGTTTAAACAAGCCTGAGTAAGAGGAAAAGGGAGGAAGAAGACTGTAAATAAAGAAATCCATAAATAAATACAGACCACCCACCAAAATCTGCCATGGGTATCTGATTCTGAGTGCTGTGATTAATGTATCACCTGATTTTTATTTTACCTGGTGAAGCTAAGCAAAGCAAGTAATAGATGTTCCTTTCTAACAACAAAGGATGTTATTTTAGTGGTTCCTAACTTACATGCATAACAGTTATATATACTCTTGTAGCACCAATAAATCCTCATTACAGGTCTCCAGCTGCCCTTGTTTTTGCACGTTTTTTCCATCTCACATACATATGTTACTATGTGCAAGCAAAGACAAAATACAGATGCATGTGAGAAAAGATTGAGCAACTTAATTTCTGGACACCCAAATATTCCTACACATAGATTCCATATTAATCACCACCTTAAAAAGGATTTTGATCGTGACGTTTTTATTCTGAATAATATAACCATGTTCATACATGAACATGTTGAAATCTCACTGGAAGCTTTTTGTTTGTCATTTGTTATGCAGACTTTGTTTTCTGAATGTGCAGTGACTCAGCCTACAGTGTGGCAGCAGGCAAAAAGAAAAAATCTTAGGAAAGGTATATTTAACTTCTACTCAGATTACAGTAGCAATTACAGCTGTTGTCTCCACTTATGTTCTAAAAGCAACCTGTCAGGTTCTGATGTCAAGAGTGAGAATAGAGAAAGGCTGAGCAACATTTGATCAGATAAGAAAAAATTAATTTGGGTGGCCCCCACTCTACAGCTTAGCAGTACAATTAGGACAAAATGGCCCATCTCTGTTGAGTACTTCTTATGAGATGCATTTATGTCCAAGCAACTTCTGTAAAGCACAGGTACTACATAGTGTGGCAAAACAAGCCTTTTCCTCTGATTCCTACTGAAGATGTCCAGCCAGCATACTGTTAGGTCTTAAGGCACACACTGAACGTCTGAAACAGGGCCACAGATTTAGGAGACATAAATTACTTCTTCCAATAGAAGAAGTGTTACACTTAAAAAAACATTCACACAAGGACACTAGTCTTTGCCATAAAATAGAACAATTCACTGTCACATCATCTGTAAGAAGAGTCATGTAGGTTTTGGCATATCAGCAGAGCTAAACACTGCTAACGATTCAGGACTAAGGATCCAGTTTTAGTTGCCACAGACATCTGCAAAACAATGCAGAAAACCAATGAGACCTTTCCTTTCTCTATTATTTACTACTAAATTGCCTATTGAGAAGGAAATGGTAAACAAATAACTAATGCTTATTGGTAAGATAACTGCAATCACGAACAGTTTACCATTTTACAGCTTAATGCTGGCATACTTAAATCTCTGTAAACAGCAATAATTGCCACATATATTTAGAAAAACTGCAGCCCTTGCTTCCTCTGGGTAGCCAAGAGCTCAAGGAGAATCAAAAATTATTGGAGAAGCAGGCTACAGCAGAAGAAAAATAACTACTGAAAAAGTACGGCTTGCCTGCTCTGCACCAAGGTTAGACAGTGTTGTAAATGGCTTGTGTATTAAAGCAGTGTCAGGGAAGAAACTCCCAAAGCTTTCTTCAAAGCGTCCTTGCTTTTAGAAGAAAGCTTTCTCCATCATTCTTAATATTTCATATTCCTAAACGTATATTATCACTAACAAATACAAGAAGACAAGGAGAGAAAGGAAGAGTGATACATGGTTCAGCACATAAAATTCACATATTCTCTCAAAGCAGCTGGAACACAAAAGCCTTGAAGTTTTCTCCAAGTTTGCCAAAATTACATTGGCAGCAAGGCAGTACAAACTGCTGCAGTAATAATTAATTTGGCAAATGTATATTCACTGCTGCCATTGCACTATGGTTACAGTTTTTAAGAGCAGCAAATTGGGACAAACATGAATGAAAGGATTAAATTCCTACTCAGGAATGCTACAGTACACAGTACAGTCTACTCCTCTTGACTCAGGAATGCAAATCTTCCTGGAGACTTCATTCTGCCCAGTTGCATACATCGTGGGTTTTGCGCTCAACCCAGCTGTCATGGGGCAGAGTATTCTTTTTCACCTGCTAACAGGATGTGAGAGACTCCAGGCACGAGAAATGGGAGGAGCAGAATCAAAGGCAGCTGTTATTACCCAGATCTACAGTAAACAGTGATCACGTCCTGGTTCAGTGAACTGCAGCAGCACTGAACGCAGACTTCAACACGACCGCTAACAGCTCTGATCACTGGCCTTCCATGATGGGACCAAGCACAAGAGCAAACAAAACAGCATATAAACTTACTTGGAGTGAAAATGCTCGTAAAGCAGGAATAGGGATTAAGGCAGCCATAAAGAAAGCAGTAACATTGCTGATAGATGTAAGGGCTACACTTGCTCCTGTTCGCTTCAAACATTCACCTGTTCTGTCCTGCAAAACAAATGCTGTATCTTAAAAGTCAAGTGAATAAGGTGATGTCCTGCAAATGAAGGGGCCATCCTACAGATATAACACAGTTAACAGTGAAAAATTATTACAATGAAATTCCGAATACAAGTGTGCATTTGAGAGTGAGAATAAACAACATACTAAGAATACTGTTCACGAGAAAAGCATATGATACATGAAGTGCTCATGTTTTTTGCAGGTAGAAAGGACTACCAATGCTGATTCTAGCTTCAGAACACAAAACTAAATGGGCATTGATCTGGTATCAAATACATCTGTAATTAAGTAGGATATATCTTCTACCAGTGGAGTCACCTGATGTTCTCATTTTTCAGACAAAATAAGCATGTATTAACAGCACAGAGGCGTAACATAGCTACACATCTTTAACAAGTATGTAACAAAACATAAAAAACCCACCCAAAACCCAGGGACCACACACAAAAAACTGCAGAGAAATCAAAATAAACACATGATCCTTTCACAACCCAACAGGCCATTTTGAAGCATATGGAGGTTATAGTAGAGTGAGGCTGTAGTGCCTGCATGCCAAACCAGCTGCAAAGAGCACATGGAACACATTCCTTGTACCAAAACAGAATGGGCAAATATACATTGCTTTTAAACGGCTTGTACTTTGGATATGAAACTTTGGACTGAAGGTAAAAAGGTCAATAAAAGGAAAGGATCATAAAAATGATGACATCTTAGATTTCATAACATTAATATGTTATGCTTTGAAATGTCATGGTCAATTATAAACAATGGAAAAGAAAAACAGAAAAGAATATACAAAATAACTCACATTTAAGGCCTTAACAATTAAGTAAAGCTAATAGCTGAATCAAACAAAAAGAAATATCTGTTTTCTAAGCTGTCCTCCTTTTTCTTTTCACCTTAACATTTTTGTGTTCTTTGATTAAAAGTATTCTATCATTTAATTGTCAGATTTGTATTTAAGTTTGTTCCTAAGTTTAGATCAACTTTCGCTGAAATTTTGATCAGAATTTGGATTACGTAAATTAGCTTTTCTATTACAGCTATAAACCAAATTGTCCAGACAAAATAAATCTAAGACACTATTTAAAAAAAAAAAAAAAAAGTGAACATTCCAAGACACTCTAGAATCACACGCGTTGCCATCATTTCCTATTTTGACAGAAATAAAAATTTCCAGACCCTATGAAAAGGTACTGAGAAAATAACCTTTTTTTTTTAAATCACTGCTAATTAATTCTGGATACAGTTATCTTTTCCTACATGAAGCCTTTTGTTTTATCTTCCCCCAAATCCCCATTTTGTCATTACCTCGAATGGAATTCTCTTATTCTGCCCTGTTTCACTAAATGCATGTGCCAGAAGGAAAACATCATCTACACCAACTCCAAGAGCAAGAAAAGGCAAAACCTTGGGGGAGAAACAAAACAAACAAAAAATGAGAAGGTTGTTTTATGATCTGCCATGCAGCTAGCCATTAAATGCCTAATTAAGGCAACTTTTACATTACACTGTACACAAATCCAAGGGTGAAATGAAAATCAAAAGGATGCAATACAGCTATTAACTTTTATTCTGGAACCTGCAGTTCACCGTTTACAGCTACAAAATCTCACCGCAAGTAATTCAAGTTTTGGGTAGACAAAGAATATCTGGCGATAATTCAAGTTATATTAAAAATATTTTCAGAATTTGAACATCCTGATATATTCAGATGCAAAGACAAAACCTGCAGCTTCTTATGTGGATGCCTCCACTCATGTTGGGACACAGAAAAATCAAATAACCCAGCATCTACTACTTATACAAACTACACGATACCTGCCTTTTTCTTTCATATCATTTGGCAGCACAATCACTTAATTTCTCACAGCATAAGCTATGAAATAGGAAAGAGGCACAAGTAAAAATCTAGAGCCAAAATACTTCTGCAGCTTTTTTCCCCCCTTAAAGATTCAGTTGTGTTCATTTACAAACAAAGTACTTGTACTTTAACAGCAGACTTGCATCTCCTAAATACCTGAGTTGTGGCAGCATTAAAGGAAATTCCAATCAATGAGCACAGGCCCAATCCTGCAGCCACTGAGAGTGCAACCAACAAGACTCCTGCCAGCCCCACGGCACCCTGAGACTTGGCACAGTCCCACCGCAGCATTGTTAAACAGGCGTAGGCAAGCTAAAGCAAGTGGGGGGAGAAGGAGTTGGGGGGAAAAAAAGCAAAATATTAGAATGGATGCTTCTCTAACAGTTACCTCTTCCCACCCAAAATACACATCCTTACAAACATTTTTAAACAGAACAGACACATTGCAGATGTTACTCAGAGGAACAAGTGACAAGCCTCAGGCAAAAGTTTACAAACTGTGGTCTTTATTTTAAATATGCCTAAAATGTTCTGGACTACTGATTGGTAACACTAAAGCAGATATTTAAGGCCCGCTCTACTCCCAGAGAAAATGAAATAAATTTACTTTATTACCATTAGTAAGTAGCCACTAGCTACTCTGATAACACTGACATCAGAAAATGACTTTAGGATGTCATCCAGGGTGGTCGTAGTAAAAGAGAGCACCTTCTGAGTAGAGTTTTGTGCAACACTTTGATGAACAACCTATGAAAAGAAAAATAAAACTTGGTGTGACTACAGCAAAAATTAATTACCATCTTCTACAGCACACAGCTGAAATAAACTAATTTAGCCTTAATGTTCCTGTGAAAGCCCACACCCTACACAGAGACTGTGCTGATGCTACACAAATGTGTTTGGTAACTACTTCCTGCAAGCTACTGATTATCAGAAAAGCATTTGCATCCTTCAGGAAAGGCTACTGCATTCCCAGTCCGTTCCAAACATTTAACTTGAATCCTCTTCCTGTAACTCCACCATGGATTTGCTGTAGTTTTGCCTTTAACCCAAGGCCAGCGATCTCTTCAAGGTGCCCCCGCTGCCTGGCCATTCACAGAGGTCAGAAAAGAGCATAGCAGAGGTCAGAGCTTGGGACACAGAGACAGGCACTGTCACACAGCCTCCCCACCAAGGCTGCAGCTGGGAAAGCAGCCCGTGGCTGGCTGACGTTTTCCAGACACCTTTAACATAACCACACCAAAACAAAAGCTTTTAAATTTCAGCTAGTTCTTCGGTTCCTTCTCAGCTGCAGCAAAGCAAAAATGTCCCAAACAATAAAGAGCAAAAATGGCTTCTCATACATGAATAACCAAGCAGCTTCTTGATTGGGAGGGGAAAAAACCCCAAAAAACGGCTTAAAAAGTGGGAGGCAATGACTCAGTTCTGGTTTAAACACTGTCCTTGCAGAAATACTGTAAAAAGCCGTGACAGAAGGTAGTGGATCTCAGCAGGACTTTATAGTATATCTAGGTTACTTTCAATTTTACCTCAACATACATCCTCTGCCAGGCTTCCAGAATTGCTGCTGCCTTATCCTCATTCCAGTTGATATGCGAAACATATTCATACCCTTTGAAATGCTCGTACATTTGCTTAGGAGTCATTAACTGAAACATGGTTTGCAAAGCCTGGGCACTGTGACACAGAGAGAAGGGAGAAGAGGAAGAGGCATAAAATGAGCATTTTCAGGAAATTATTTTCATGGCATCAGGTCTCAAATGAGACCCTAACAAGAGCTTGAATGAGTTCTTGATTTTACAGGGCACATGTTCATATTAAAATTGAACAGAATATAATTATTCTACTGTGTATCTGGTGCAGTTGTACCAGTCTATGCAATATTGAGGCTAAATCTGGTTTCACTGAAGTTAGTAAGGGTTCTCTCATTGTTTTCAATAGTATCAGCTTCAGGAGCAAAGAATATAATCCTACAAATCAGTTATAAAGATCACAATTGATAGATTACTGTGAGGATGCCACAGGAACAGTTATTTCTACGAGATCTTGTAAATGCTGTTGGCAATTTGTCATTTGAAGACCCTGGTCTTTTTCATCCCTTGGAGAGAAATGCCAGATTAAACTCGTGATGCCTGACAAGCTGCAGGGAGTACAGGATGGCAATAACTATCCGTCCTGAATTTCCACAGTATGCAACTGTATCCAACAATTTTAGAAGCTTAAGGAGCTATTTTATTTTTCACTAAAGATACACTCTTTGGCTACTTGTTGAAAGACTTACCAATGTTTACTGAGAATGTAAAAAAGGTCAAAATCCATATTAAAGGTTCTAGTAAAAGTTCTCTGTATTAAATGTGGAAGAATTAGGCTTTGTTTAGTTTAATATGGCCTACAGCCTTCACAACAGTTCTATTCCACAGGTCTTTCCCCCACTGAAGTCCAGTGTTCCATGACTTCTTCAAGAAGTCTAAACAAAGGAGTTTGTTTTATCAGTCAAAACTGTATTCAAAATGTAGGGACATAAAAACAGACTCTTCTCTATATTGATCCTGAACAAAAGGTTCAGTGGAGATTTTGGAATTCTGAGAAAAGTCAAATGAGCGAGTACATTATCCAAATTATTTTTTCCCCTTTTTTCTTGAGTCATATTTCAAAACACAATCAAAGGTGCTCAGCGCTTTAAACACTGTTCAATTCTTTATACATACATTCTAAATGGTAACCAAGTTGCCAGGGAATAGCTTTCTTTCTGAGCTATCATTCTGAGGCATAGACAGAAGCAGGAAGCAATGATGCCTCCTTAAATTTAAACAACTGTCTAATCACTCTTTTAAATTCTTTTCTCTTGAGGGATGTCCTCCTAAACTGGGATTTATAATACACATGAATTCAGGGCAGTAGATTTTGCATGATCCTCCCCCGGTGCCCCAAAAACCAAACTCTAACAAAGAAAAACTGAGATTTTCTTTAAACATTTGTTTACCTGACAAGTTTACCAGAACTGTTCTTGACTGTACCACCTATAATCAACTCTTCTTGCCAATGCATGTATTTTCTTGACAGTCCATAGCACCCACCACTCAAAACAAGGGCTACATCAAGAGGCTAGAAAAAGTGATAAAGAAGCAGTTAATTAGTTTCATACCTTCAGACAACCTCATACCCTAATTCAACACCCAATGTACTAGAATAATGGATATTGAAGACAATCTAGGAGTTCTACAAAGAGAAATATGTTCAACAAATCAGGTTGAACAGATCAGTTGGGTACTTGTTGACCAGATGGCAGTTTCTCCAAAGCCTGATGTGACTGATAAAGGGAGATATAGAACTGGGGCCTGTGATTTCAAATCCTCACAAAAATCAACAAAACTGGCGCTACCTAAAGGCAGGCTTTGCTGCGTGGTGTGAGTGTAGAGTGGCAGCTGTATAACAGCAGGGGCTATGTCAGTCTGAGGCAGCTGGTTCGCTGCAATGCCCCATCACCGCATTGCCACACGCAGCCAGTAGCTGACAACTGTACTCCCACTCTAAATATGCAGGATTAAGCACTGCGTCACAGAATAAGAGACAGTTTGTGGCGGTTGTCTAAAAGCATACAGCATGTAACAGGAACAGAAAGAAGACATCACTCAATAATGTGAACTATATATTGGTTGGAAGAAAACGGTACCTTCTTCTCTCCTCTCTGACCTCCCCCCCCCATCCCGGCCTCCCTTGAAAAGATACACACAACGACAGGCAAACTTACTTTGGTGGAATTTTTATTGGGAGCTGTGATTGGGCAATCGGGATCAACAGGATTCAGGCAGGGTCGATCCATATAACCATGACCAACCTCTGCTTTATTCAGCATTTCTTCCCAGCTCTCCACTTGGTAGTTTATTTTCTTTAACTCTTCCAAGAATTCTAAGGGGTCAAAGTTGATCCACTGCAAAGGCGGCTTCCCTCTGCAAGAGAAACCAGGAGAAAATGACACACACGAAAACCACAAAAGAAGTAATGAAAGAAACATACTTTCAAAATTCATATTTGCACAAATAATCGAGTTTTTTTTCTATTACAAGTTCAAACCTTTTCTGGTAAGGTATTTTCATTAAGGCATGCAAAGCATGTTTTAATTAGAGTTGTTTATGTACTTTTCTTGCAGCTCAGTTTTAATTTTAACAAAAATATTCAGTTCTTACAAAGTTATTCTATAAAACAGAATATTCACAGGTTAAAAATACTTCCATTTACAAGCAAAGCAAAACACATCAAGCACCTAAACAACAAAAAAGCGGCCAACTGCTGCTTTAAAGAATGAGGGGGGGAGGGGAGAGGGATAGAAGAGAGAAGGCTGAGGAAAGAAAGTCTTTCTCATAGTATCAGATTACTTCTTGCTAGTCTAATAATCATCTTGCAAATGTAATCAATCAATATAGCTGATCTTTGTTTATCTATAACAATACTGCACTCCTTCAAATGCCCTGGCAGCTTGACTATCAACCATCAAGCTTTCCTGCTACCATGGCTGTCACCACTATCACTGTCACGTCTCCCACCCCCCACTTCTGAATCTGTGATGTTGACAGACTAGAAAGGCTTTTGACTGCCTTATTCTGTGGTTCAAACCACACTGTATCTGCTTAACCAGGCTTAAGTCATTATGCCGAATCTCCCAACCAGAAAACACAAACCCCCTTATTTCCCCATCTAAAACTGTACACTAAAGGTTGGGAGATGGCCATTGCAAATTGCTTTTACAGAGACATGAAAACCAGGACAGAAACAATAATTCAAATGCTAACTCTTGCATAATTAACAGAAAACGTCTGCACAGATTAACAATTAACTTTTCAAAGGATTCAGGGCATATAATATCACACTTGTAAACTGTGAGAGAACACCCATAAAAGGTACTATATGGTTTCTTTAATGATCTCCTAAGCAAAGGATTTGTTCTTTATTCCTTAGAAAGGCTTGAGATTTAAGCCAAGACATTTTTGTAGGAATAAAGTTCCTAGCCAATCAATATTTTTGTATTCTATGGGACACACACACCCACCCCCCACTACCACCACCAACAAAAAACAACACAACACGAGAAACAAGTTTATTTTGGGGGGGTGGGGGGGAAGGAGAAGGGCATAAAATTCTTAAAGCTTGAATTCAGAACTTAAATTTTATTTTGCATGCTAGCAGAATGGGGAAAATACATAGGATTTAAATCAATGCCTAGAAATCACCTCTTAGGAAAATCTTTGTTCAATCGTGTATTTTCTGTAGAGACACTACATTCTATCTTTTATTTTTCTGTTAAACCAGAATCTGAATAAACAATGGGAATGCAACTGAAAAATCATACACAATTATACAATTAAAATCACTCAGACCAGAAAGTTATAAAAAACCATGCTTACAATAGATAGGCAGTTCCTGACTGTAGCTTTGCTCCCTCCCAGAAGCAGTCCAAAGGAGTGATAATTAAGCAAGGATAAAGATATTCTATGATCTGTCAAAATCAGAAAGGGGAAAAAACCACAATTACACTAGAATATAATAAAAGCAGCAAATGCTGGATCATGAGAATACACAAATCTTGTAACTAAATGCCTGCTACACATACCTGGTCCATGTAACCTGCTTCTGTGATGAGTTCTCCTGATTTATAACACAAATGTTCCAATTTCCACTGTCTGGAAGAAATACAAAGAACAAATATTTTTTTCTTGCACAATTACTGAAAATTACTTAACACATTAAGGGGACAGAAATCCATCTTTGTATAAATGAGACCACTTGTGACTTAATATATCACTCAGTGACACAAGTAAGAGACAATCCAGCTCCAGCTCAGAGGACTAGAATATTCCCAGCTGACCCGCACGTGCAGGAGAAAATAAACCATTAGGATTTCTGCCTTCCTTTTTCAGCTATGCTACAACTTCCACTGCCATGACTTCCAATGCCTTAGACAAGGCAGGAGCTGGGTAGAAGATCACTGGAGCCTCGACATTAGTTTCCTGAGGCATTAGTTGGATGTACTGAAAGACAGGGAGCTTCATGCCTCACAGGCAGCACCCCTAGGCACATCATCATTTAAGAAGTAACCCTGGAGGAACCTCTTTTCAGGGAGATAACTTACTAGCCCAAAGCTGGTACCTTCCTAAGGTGTACCTTTATTACTTTTTTGTTAGACATCACACAACTTCCGACCCTCAGTAAGTGCACACAGACACTCTGAAGGCCAGCTCTTTTATGTCTATGTTATTAACCAGCTATTATTCCATCCACTGCCATTTCTCACATGTCTGCATGTCTCTTTATAGCCAAACTAATGGAAGAATAGTAACCTATGCTGCTGTTCATAGTCATTATCTGTCTCACAAAGTTTTCAGCAAGTGAATTCACCTTTACTATGGAAGGGTTTTCAATGTTAGGAATCCCATCCATAAGGTCCTATGTTTAAGAGCAAAGACATCACTCCTTTACCAAAACAAATGCTAAACACTGCAGTACTGCTCATAGGGGTACACTCTCAGAATCTCTTCCAACACCACTTACCCCATCTTATTTGCAAAAGCCAACTTGACACTGCTACCATGCCACAACGTCAAGCAGCAGAAACCAGTGACATTCAAGCCAAAACAGACTCCGAAGGGAAAGGCTCTGAGATTATAACCATCAAAAAAAATATGGACAGAAGGATATTCCCATTTTTTAGCTATTACAGGTGATCAAGAAAACTCTTGCTTTTCCCCTTACCTGTTGTACATATAGACATGCACTCTGCTGGCCTGAAGCGCAGAGTCAAGGTGCTGTCGGAGTGCTTCTGTTGTTAGTACATTAGCACCATCTTCCTGTGGAGTCTGGATCATGAGCTGGGGGTTAAACATGGCCTCTTCTCCAATCTTCTGCCGTGTGTAATTTAACTCCCGACTCACTCGTCCACCAACTGATGGATAAATATCAACAGCTTTGTATTAGCCAGTAACTGTTTATTCTGGATTCACTTGATGAGCACTCTCTAGTCAGAAAAACTTGACCATATGCATGGACTATTCTGTCTCAAACTGATCACAGAATAATTCTAAAACTAATAACAACTTTATTTTTTAGTAACACTGAAACAAAAAACATATTCCTCATTAAAATACTGTTGTCTCTACTGTACTAAAACAGTGATGCGTAAACTGGAGCCTCCAACAGTTTTTTCTACATTATAATCAATATCTTGTATGTAAAAATCACAAAAAAAGAAAAAAAGAAAAACCTTTTCCTTGCAGACCAGACCAAATACTGTTACAATTTCTTACACTTGTATAAACAGTCTGCTCCAATAGCACATTTCAAGATAAATGGCTTTAATTTACACTCTTCTCCTAAATAATATGGCAAAGGCAGAAGGAGAATGTTTCTCTTCAGTTAAAAAAAAAGGGATTTTTTTTAGAGAGCATGAGTACTTCTTTCAGCCTTAAATAAAAAAGAAAAAATACCAAGTTCACATAAAGAGGTGCCGTTTTGAGCGCAGCAGAAAGGACTGTCTACAGCTAATTTACCCCAGTGGCCTAGTACCTGCATAATGTGCTGTGAGGCAGATCACTCACGCGCAACATCCGTTTTTAAACCCACATGAACTGAACAGTGTGCTCCATATTAAAACATGGGGAGAAAAAAAAACCAAGAAAAAGAAAAAGGCAGAGGGAGACTGCAAAGTCGACAGGCTCTAGAGGGAGCATATTTAATTTGCCTTGCCAGAATATATTATGTAAGAATGGAAAATTATCTTCCCTCTTACAATAAAGCATTCAGCTAGAGTTCATATACTTTATATAACCTCCCCTGTAGTCTCTCTAGCAAAAGCATGTGGGAGGTGGGGTCAATTAATTCAGCTCATTAGCTGAATCAATACCACATCCAGATGAGGAGGACAAGAATATCACCAACATGTTGTTTCCATCTCTTACAATTTATTACCTTTACCGCTTTTAAGTCCAAGCTACAGACCTGGTCTAATTTGTTACATTTTTTTCAGTCCTAGTCAGCTTGGCACTGGTGATCTGAATTACTGCCAAAGTTCAGTTCTGCAACTGTGTGAACAGAAATTAGGCAAGTACATCTATCTCTTCCTAGGCTGCATAACAGAAGACTGATCTATAACCAGTTAGCAGTGTGGGAGATGATATTCCCAAGCCTGAACAGGGACACACTTTTTCAATCACTTGGGCCCTCAACCCACCCATAACTCCCCTGGGGCTAAAAGGACCACCAGGCAGGAAGCCGGGCCCCTGCATGGATAAAGCTGTCAGAATGAGACCCTCAACAATTAAACCATACAGTCATTCTGGCACAAAGTATTGCTCAATGTCTAGTTCAAGAATTCTTTGAAGAAATAAGTGTTTCCACATCACAATCCATTTTTTGCAGCCTGTCACATGTGCCATTACCTCCTTCACACCAAGTAACAGTGATGAGCTCACAGTAAGAAAAAAGTAAAAATCAAAGTCCCTTTGTAACCTCTTAACATCCTTCTTACTCCAGTGAGAGAATATCAAATTATTGAGACTGTATTTGCATGGTAACGAAAAAGCTGTTGTTAATTTTTACCAAGAATTAAACCCCAAAAATAGTTTCACTCATCAGGCTCATGTTCATGCTCACTCCTGTCTTTCTCCAGCAACCAGCAGCCTATGAAATGTTAATAAATTCTGCTTGATGTTACAGGAACAGGGGGTGGGAGTAAGGGAGCAGAGCTAACCTGATCTGTCTGTCTTGGAACCAGAGCTTTCTTTTGCAGTCCTTTACACTGTAAGTGCTCCCAAAGACAAAATGTCTCTCTCCCTCTTTTGTGTCTCAGTGCCAGCCAAGACAATAAAGCCTCAGTTTTATGAGGACTGTGGAGTCTACCATTAACTTCTACTCCTGGTACTATATTCTCTCCCATTCCACCCACACCTTCCTTTTGAATTTAACCAGGACTTGAACCAACAAATCATACCTTATGTAAGACAAAGGGTGGCACTCCTATCTCTGCTGAAAGTGACCAACTGTTTACTATCAACAGAAATGATTGCTTCCTAATCACGGTCCTGTCAAACCACATTAACTTCACTGAACAAGGCAGATTTAGCTAATCAAAATTGCATCACACAAGTCAGTTACCCCAACAGAAGCTATTTTCTTCCTCTTTTAACATTCAAAACAGAAATAGCAAAACCAAGCAAGGCGACAGGTGCAAGGTCCAGAACCCAGTAACAGATCCATCCTGCATTCTTCTTAAGGCACTACACCATTTAATTGTTTCTTGGATGGGCCCATTATGTACCTTTCGTCAGCCAAATACAGTAGAGATAACTCCACAGGCAAACATAGACACTTTATACAACAAAACACTCAGGTACAAAGAAATTATAAATGAAGATTGCTGAGGAAAATTTTGACTGTCAAAGTCAAATTATGTGAAAACACCCGGACAGACCAGAAGCAAATGGATACACCACCGGCCTTTCAACATATCAGAAGTAATAAAGAGCAAAAGAGAAATGAAAAAACCAAACCAAACCAAAAACCCCCCAAACAAGTAGAAATTTCTACCAGTTATGTTTTCATTTATTTTAATTGAAAGTTTGCAAAGATCAACAGTCTGCCACACCCAGAGATCTTAAGCCTCCACAGTCAACTGAATAAATATGAACTTTTTAAAAATCAAGCGCTCCTGTTGCCTTTTTTTTCCCCCTAGACTATCCACAGCTGGTGCAAAAACCTAGGAGAGAAACGACTAAAAATGTCGCTGCAATGAACCTGAAGCCTCTGGCCTCATTGTGCTGAAGACAGGCAATACTATGCTCCACATTTGCACAGTCTGCAGAAAGTCATTCCTCACACTTGTAAGGAAAAAAAAGATACATGCATTATAGTCATCACAGGATTTCCACTACAGCACAAATGATGTAGTGGAAAATATGACCAATGAACAAAATACTGGTGTTTGTGGTTTTCCTTTACAGACTTTATTTTCTTATATTTGGTGACAACAACATTTTACACTCAAAATGCTACCGACGTGTATGTATGGCACACAGTACCAATACTTCCCATTTTATTCCATATAAAAGAAAGAACTATTTCACTTTTATATTCTGGTGACAAAATCCACGCACCACTCTCCTTTTTTGATACATCAAAGGCCATTGATGGTATTCGAGTTCTTTACTACATGAGTCCTTATGATTTAGTGCCTAGACGCTGAGTTGGTGGCACAAATTCCCACAGGCCAAAATGCTGATTTAAATAACAGATCAGTACATTGTGTCATGGCCAGCGGTAACACAATGCAGCAGTTTGTACACTATCCTTCCAGCAGTGTAATCAGATTCTGCATATCTGCCTACCAGAAATGACATACTATGCCACCTGAACAATTAACCTAACAAATTTTTAAAAAGGGGGCGGAGGGGGGGGAAGAAATCACAACAAAGTAATAACACCAGTGTCCTGGCACCATTTCTCACTTAATAGATCAGTTTCTAACTCTTAAAAACGTGTTTGAAGGGCAGTGTTCAACATGAGACAGTTTTACTGCCAGCATCTTTGTTGCTGAGTATCAGTTCTTGTTAAAAGCTTGTTTTTTTCCAGAGAAGAGGAAAGTACCTCCTCCTTCGCACTCTCCCCGATATCGCCAGGCTTCCCTCTCAGCCAGAACACGGGAGATCTGCCTTGAGCAATTCACCATCCCATACCATGAAACACTCTGCTGCTCCTCCTGAAACTCGCCACTGGCTCGAACGGAAGCTGGTCAAGGCACTAAATTCTCTGCCCTTCTGAAGGGCCTGGAGACAGCAGTAATTGTCAGTATGGGGATGCTGAGTTGCTAAGAGCTATGTAAGGACCACCTTGTCTCCCTTCCCCAAGAGCAACGAACAGCTGTCAGGTGGTAACAAGTTTTAGTCATCCTTAACTTGAGGCAGACCTGAACCCATGACCTGTAGGTGAAAGGCTCTAGATCCCATTACCAAGCACTGGGGGCACAGTCCCAGTGTTTCAGTCATAAACTCATCTTAAGTGAGAAGCACCCAGAAAAACAGAACTGCTTGCCTCTAGTGTACATGTGCACAACACTGGTGCACCCTCCAATGACATAAGAGTGAAACCGTATTTGTTATCATTGGCACAATTTCTGACAGATTTCCTTCCACTGACTTACTAACAATTTTTAGGTTACTGGGTCATTCAGCTCCTGTGCTCATTTCCACTGCAAATGACACTATCTCACCTACACCTTTCTCACAATTAGAATTCAAAACTTAGGTCACGTTACATTAACGTGCTTATAAAGAACTCTGGAATCTACCACTAGGAACTGCAGTCCCTTCCACACTGAGTAGTCTCAGGAGTAAGTTTGACCTCTGCTACACTAAGGGATTGATTCTAAATCAAGCCATGAGTGATAACCAAAAATCACTGCCTGTTAATTTACGATCTGGTTGCTTAAAAGGCATGAAATACTTCTTTTTCAGAGTATCTCACAATGTTCCACTTCAGGTTACTGGAACTGCATCATATAGCCTGAGGTTTTGTTATTTTTTTTTCAGCCATGAACACCACCTCTGTTAACCATTCAATAGTTACCTTGTGCACAACTGTGCAACAACTAGCTCAGGAGAGAGCAAGGTCTCTCTAAAAAAACATTCCTGAGAGCCAAACGCTTGGAATAAAAATGTTTGCCTACCAGTGTGGAGGGCAGACTTTGAGAAACCAAAGACAAGATTTCCAGAAATACCTACTGCTTTTTGAGCCTAAGTTCTTCTGTGACGAGCTTGATGTGCGTGAGAGGAACAAAATTTTCCTGGAGAACCTCCCTTCTGAAGACTACAGGCCTTAAGGTGTTTCTACCTGAGCACCTGTCGGGGGCAGGGGCAGACATGCTTCTGCTTTGTTTGAGCAACATCATCTTTTTCATTCTTCCACCACTGTACAGGTGTGGCATTAGAGCAATCCAGCCCAACCTTTTGACAATGACAACTCAAAGCAATAAAATCTTACCTCTACTAGTCATGGACACCTCACACAAACTGTTTCCTTTTCATTCCTCCAAAAGATGCTGACCCTTTTTGATAAATTGGACATGTAAATCAGTACCCCTCACGATGCTTATGTTACAGCCTGAGCAACAGCCAATGCAGGCAACCTCTGCAATTTGCAATACCCGTTATCACTGCAACAGGAACCAACAAGAAATAGAATATAAAAACCCTTCATGACTCAGTAAACACATAAAGACAGAGACTGGGAATGATATCTCAATGTGTTCACCTGAGACTCAACCTTAACCTACCAACCGACCCAAAAAGCAGCAGTGTGCAGAGAAAGACAAGAAGAGCCCAGACTTGCAAGGAGACCAGAAAGCACCCTGCTACTTGAGGTGTTCCACCCTGGCTGAGGGCCAGGGAAAGCTCCAGGCACCTTGTCTTCTCTCCCTTCAGCACTCTCTCCCTGCTGGGATGAGAACTAGGAAAGGTCTCTGTCTTCATGCCTCTCTCCCTGGCACCCTACATAGCCTGTCTCCCTCAGGTCTGACTGCTATTAAGGGCTTCCTCCTATTCCACTTCCTCACGTAGTCTCTCTTTGTGCTGTTTCCCTGTGCATCTCTATTACATGTGTATACAGGCATCACTCAAAAACTACAAAACAAAACTAGTTTCAGACCATTACGATGGTATGCAGGAAGGTCATCCAGCCACAGCTTTGCCTCCCTGTACTGACAGCACACCAGGATTAGAGGCGTCTACACCTGCCAAGCAGCAGAAGGCAGACACCAATCACAATTTCAATTTTTATTGATAAAGGAACACATACCTCATGACAACAAAACACAGCAGCCAAGTACTACTCACACAGAATTGAAATATCCTATAATGAAACTGAGATAAAGAGTTGAAGTTCTCTGGCAGATATGAAGATTACCCTGCCTCTCACTGGGCACCGAAAAATAATGGCCTTTTGATTTAAAGCTTCCTGTTGCTCTCTAGGGAGTTCTGTCTTTGCGTTTTCTTGGATGTTTGAGCTTGTCTGTGCTGCTCTTCGTCAGCAACAGAATATAGTTTTTCTGCACACAGACAGTATTAGTTTGCATCGTGACAGAAGAGCAAGGAAGACAGCACCTTCCCCAGAATTATCTAAGCCTGACTGGCAGAGATAATGGGGTAAAACTGCTCGCTAGGAGGGAAGGCAAAACACTTTCACGGAAATTTAAGTTTAGTCAGTAGAAGAAATGGTACTGGTTGGCATGTCCACTTCTTTAAATTTTTAAAATACTGTCTACTTGTAGAGTCAGAACTGCTATTGCTTTGCATGGTTGATCTCTGAATTTATTAACTACTGACTGTAAGACACTATCATGTATTTGATGTATCTGATATTCTAATGATGATACGGATGGCTCTCAGAAGCCCATCAGGACTAAATTATAAAAAGGTTTTGGCTACCTGCAATTATTTTTTCCTGCTCATTTATTTAACTATGCAAAAGAAAGACTTCATAGGGAGTGACTGAAATTGAGCTACCAAAAAAAAAAAAAAAAAAAAAAAGCCATTGAGAAATGATGAGCTTACAAGAGCTAGAACACAGTGGTAACCAATCAGCATCTTAAAGAGATTACATGGTCATTCCATGGACTGTGGAACAACTCAATGAAAAATTATCATCTTTATCATGTAATTAGACATGATCTATGCCAGCAGTGGACTACAGGCAGTCGGAAATTCCATGCTGTGTCTCGGTTTTCTGGCATGGCATTTACTGTGCTGAATACACATATCTGTGTTTGTACAGCTCACAAGGACTAGCGACGGTTGTGCCTGCCCAGGTTAAGGCAGCCGGCATCCTACCATCTCCCTTCCCAGCTTCCAGGTGGGCAGTCTACACTTCTCCTTCTCCCCCACTATAACGTCCAACAGAAGGGCACTGTCTGTCTAGAATACCATCACATCCTAATGTGAACATTTAACCGACTTCAATCTCTCTTTAGCACCTCCGATTTCTAGGAAACTCTAGAATCAATGTCACCATCTCAACCATTTCTCTCACACTGAGAATTAGGTAACATCAGGTTCTTCATTTTTGCTTTAAAAAGGGAAAAAAGGAAAAGCAAAGATAAAAGACTGTGCCCTACAAATACAAAAAAGTTACCAAAAAACCCCACAACAAAGCACTTCAAAAGGCTGTTTTTTATCTCCCAAGTCATCATATGATATGAGTTAAGTTACTCCTCACACATGCTGGGGATGACTCCAGTGTCGCTGTTAAAAATTTCATTAATGCTGACATGATTATGAATAGCAAAAATAAAAACACACATCAAAGATGGCTTTTCATTCTGTCACAGTTTGATGAAGTTTAGAACTGTGACAGGGACACAAAGCTGTCTGCATACTCAGGAAAACAGCACAACAACAGCTGCCTCTGCTTGTAGTGGGAAACCTCCCCTGGAATCTTAGGAGATAAAACCTTTTCTTTCTGAAAATCAAATAAAAGATGATTTTTCAGGTATGCATCTGTATTACTCACAGGCAGAAAAATATTACTTCTGATTGGGTAAAACAGACAGACTCCTAAAAAAAACCCAGAACTTTTTTGATGCCTTTCTTGCCTGGCGCCCCTCTGGGTTGAGAAACTGGAAAAGCGTAGTAAAAAAACCAACCGAACAAAAGCAAAATTAACAAATTGAACAGTACAAACTGGGAAAAACAAGCAAAAAACACCGAACAGACAAGCAGCTTTGAACTGTACAATAATACACAAAACTGGTGCATGCAACCCAAACTTTCCAATTAAACATAAAATGCAGTAGCTGCTTACTGAGCTGTGACACATGTCCTTGGTAACAGGATATGAGCTGTTCACCTCTGGGTCACTGGTTCTAATCCAGCCAGGAACAATAGTGACCACAAGTTGTTTACCATCTGACAGCTGTTTGCTAGCTTATGTGAAATGAGTTGGTGGTCTCAGTCCATTTCCTAGTGGGCAGGTGTCCATATTATAGAAAACCACCATCACAATTGGCATCCTTGTTGACCAACCCAACAAAGAGACTGAAGAATGAATAGGCATGGAGAGTGAACTATCCCTTCTTCCAAAGACATCGTTCCTTCAGGTCAGAGCTAAGCCACAGCTTTTGGTGGAGAGGCCCAAATACTGAATTTTCTGGCAGAAGACACAAAAGAATAAAGGATTCTAGACTCTGCTTTTTCCTAGAAATCAGGGAGACAGCCTACAGTGAGGACAGACAGCTAATTACTGCAACTCTCCAACAGTTTATGGTCATATAACAGTTTAGACCCACTGAGGAGCAAGGCTGGATTTTTATTTTTCAGTAATTTAAGAAAACATTTGAGTACACAAGCCAAAATCCTCAATTGTAGGTGAAAGTGACTTCAGTTTCCAGGAGATCTGCTGAGCAGGGTAGGTAAGGGGCTTCAAGGTCTAAACCCAAGGATTTCCAAACAGCTGAATAGAATTGTTTTAAGCTACTTTAACTTGAGTAAGAGCTTCTGCTGGGTAATATGTTAAAAACAATTCGATGTGTTGTTCCACAGCAGTCAGCTTTCCTCGAGGCCCAACTTTTCATTTAACCTCTCAGTGCCCTTTCCTCAAATATGTAATTGTTTTCCTGTGTGGTTAAAAGCAGCATTTTTAAGTCTTTTCATCTGTACTCCTGGGATAGCACAAATTTCATCTGTACATGGAGTAGCACAAAATTTGAATGCAATTTTTTTTTAAAGGAGCAGCAAACAGCAATGAAAAAAGTCTTCATTCAGAACCTTGCAGGGGATACCATTTCCTAAACAGTGCTTTTAGAAGACGGCAAAACTAACATGCAGAAAAATGAAAGGAATTAACATGTTATGAAACAGGGTACAGTTTCTTTCAAGTGTTCCCTACCAGCTGCTTGCTGTACCATCTGTTGTTGCCTAAGCAGCTTCCTTCTGAATGGCTTTGCACTGAAGCAGAACTGCTCTCACTGCTGGACACAATCAGGTCAGGTCAGCGCTCCCCCCAGCACCAAACCTGCTGCCTGTCACGGCTCCCCCCACCTCGATATTTCTTACTGGCCACCAGCTCCCGAGGCAGCGCTGCATCTGTCAGGAGGCCCATTTTTCATCGCTCTTTGCTCGCTATTCACACTGCGCGGCAAAGAGCGCGTTTCACTT